>NW_005371976.1:4920-5884 GCF_000412655.1 Myotis brandtii | reverse complement strand
GAAATGAGAATTTGCAAAGGGCCGGTGAGCATCAGTGCGGTTGGGCCCGGTGTCAGCCAGCTGGACGGATGGAAGCCAGGCTCCCAGGGGAGTGGAGGCAGAGGCCCGGCCCTCCTGACACTGCATCTCTCTATATATTTTCTGTTAAGAATAGTTTATTGATTCTGAGAGAGGAAGGGAGAGAGAGAAGCATCCATGTGAGAGCACATCAATGGGCTGCCTCCTGCTCACACCCCTGCGGGGTCAAACCCACAACCCGGGCCTGAGCCTGACCAGGAACTGAACTGGCGACCTCCTGGTGCTCGGGATGACGCCCGAGAACGGAGCCACGCGGCCAGGGCAGACAACAACATTTCAAAGGACAGGACGGCGCCCAGGTCCATGAGAGCGACACTCCTGAGCTGCAGGCCACACATGCCCGTCCCGGGGCAGAGGGGGTTCCCAGTGGCAGCCCCTGTCAGTAAGCGCTCCGAGAGGCGCTCAGGGCCCAGCTCAGAGGTTGGCTGGACAGTCCTTCTCCTGGCAGCCTTCCGCTTCTCCCGCAGGCATTTCAGGCCTAGGGGCGCCCACTCGTTTATAGCGGGAGCTTGAGGGAGTCTCTGTAGACACAGAGTCAGGGAGCAGGAAGGAATAAGAGGGAGACAGACAGGCAAGGCCGAGTTCCCGGCTGTGGAAGGAGCTCAGAAGGGAGGCACCAGGGACCAGCTGCTCAGGGGAAGAGACCTCCCCCGAGTCCCTCGAAGCACAGCAGATGGCCAACCACCCCTGAAACGCTGGGGTCTCCCAGATTGGCCCTCGGGGGTTCCAGCACAGATGCCTGATGGGCAGCCCCTGACCCGCAGGCTGCCACGCCTCCCACCTCAGCTCAAAGGAGGGAGACACCACAGCAGGTTCCCCGCGGGCACCAGGGGGCAGTTCCCAGTGGGTTCCCTGCCCCTCCCCTTTCACCACAGCCCTTCTCCCC
>NW_005371976.1:3150-4515 GCF_000412655.1 Myotis brandtii | reverse complement strand
CTCACATCAATGTTTCTCTCTCTGTGTCTCTCCCCTCCCTTCCACTCTCTCTAAAAATCAATGGAAAAATATCCTTGGATGAGGATTAACAATAAATAAATGTAAATAAATGAATGAAATTAGGTCTGCTTTGGCTGATTGGTTGGCAGTAATGCCTGCTCTGACTATTTAAATGACATGCAGACATTTTCCATTAACTGCATGAGCTAACTGTGCACCGCCAAGGACGTGAAGAAAATAGAAACATATGTACCACCTACCAAAAATGCCATCCTCTGAACTCTTTAGTATCTATAAACTTTTTAAATGTTTGATGTCAGCTAAGAATGTGTGAGGGGTATGTGGTTTTTCAAATTATCTGAGACCAGGAGTCAGCAAACTATGGCACAGGGGCCCAAGCGAGCCCCCTGCCCGGCCTGATCACATGATTGAGATGATACCCCCTTCCCTGGGCACTGACCTTTAGGCCACTTCACAGCCAACATTCCCTTTTGCTTAGACCACATTCCACTTGCTAAGACCATTATCCTTCCCCTCAGGACCCGCCTAGAGAATTCTCCGCCCAGAAAAAGCCAGCCTGGAGTCCTTTAAAATTTCTGACTCCTGTGGGTGCTGGTGCCATTTTGGGGTTCAGCCCATCTGGTATCCAGATGACCTAATAAATTCATAATATAAAAGGCTAATATGCTAAGTGTCCCTCCAACAGTCCAACCGGTCGCTATGACATGCACTGACCACCAGAAGGCAAACGCTTAATGCAGGAGCTGCCATGACACGTACTGGCCATTTACAAAGAAATGGCACCATGGACCTGGCATCAATAAAGCAACACTCAGCTTTCCCCAAGTGGGACACAGGCCCCGCCACCACCCCAGAGCCAACAGCCCACCAAATCGCAGCCAACACTGCCATGACTCCATGGCGCAAAATGTGGCCCACAGCCCAGCCTGGAAACGGTGGCTGTGGACGCCAGGTAAGGACATCATGCAGCAACACCTGCCTTCCTCCCCCTAGAAACAGGCCATTTAAAAAAGAAAACAACACTACGGACCTGGCACCCACAAAGCAACACTCAGCTTCCCTCAAGTGGGACACAGGCCCCACAACCACCCCGGAGCAGCCGCCCACCAAATGGCAGCCAACACTGCCAAGACCCCATGGCCCCATGACGCAAAATGCGGCCCCCAGCCCAGCCCAGAAACAGTGGCTGTGGGCGCTTGGTAATGACATCACCTAGCAATGCCCAGCTCCCTCTCCCTAGCAACTAGCGTCCTTGGAGTTTCTTCAGCCCAGGAACACAACTTGCTTTATAGTCAGGTGCAAACATTTTACACTTTAACCAAATATCTGTGAAGCGTTTTCCCG
>NW_005371976.1:325-2974 GCF_000412655.1 Myotis brandtii | reverse complement strand
CTTGCTTTATAGCCAGGTGGAAACATTTTATACTTTAACCAAATATCTGTGAAGCATTTTCCTGTGCCTCAACTCATTTGATCCTCACAAAAGTCCTGGAGCAGGTAGATAGGAGACTTGGTGGAATCCTTTTTTTTTTTTTCATTAGCCAGAAAACGGAGATTTAGAAAGTTTAGAAACTTGACCTGACTGAAAAGAAGTAAGAAATGGTGGACCTTGAAAATGACTTCATGTTTTCAAACTTTGCAGAATATAGTCAAACACTGCTGCAGTTAAATATTTTACCCTTTGTTCTCCCTGCGTGATCTACAATAATAATCTGCTTCATGTTGATATTTACTGCTGTGTTGCTAACAATTACCTGAAAGAGAAGTTGGGGTGCTTCACTGGGCTGGAAAAAGTTTAGCTACATCAGAAAGCAGGTCTAATTAAGCAAGTTTATCCTATATAATAAAAGAGTAATATGCAAATAGATCGAACCACAGAACAACCGAACAACCAATCAAAGCATAATATGCTAATGCTATGCTGAGGCTGCTCAACTGCTCACTATGTCGAGCACTGATCACCAGGGGGCAGACAGTCAACTGGTCGATCAGTCGCTATGATGTGCACTGACCACCAAAGGGCAGATGCTCCAACCTGTACGTTAGCTTGCTGCTGGGGTCCGGCTGATTGATCAGGACTAAGCAAGATGGGCTGGACACACCCTGGAGCCCTCCCGCGGTCCCTCCCCGGCCCAATGGTGCACCTGTGGGGTCCCTCAGCCTAGCCTGCGCCCTCTCACAATCTGGGACCCTCAGAAGATGTCGGAGAGCCAGTTTCAGCCTGATCCTACAGGCCACTCCCCTTGGGAGGGTGCCAGACACAGGGCTCATGGCTGGTGAGCACTGCTGTAGCAGTGCAAGCCTCTCTTGATTGGGACTGATTTGGAATGAGCCCACAGTAGGCACAGTGGAGCTGGGATGAGTGGGAGCACCAGGTAGGAACTGCAGGCGGCGTTGGACTGTGGGTTTTGGCCCAATCCCTGCAGGTCACCCAGAGGGACCCCATCCGTGCACAAATTCATGCACCAGGCCTCTAGTCTCTATATATAAAGCTCTCGCTGGCGCCAATCGCACACGTGGATTCCATCTGTCATTGTCAATCGTGAATTCAGTTGACACTTGTATTACAGAGAAAGGGTGAATATCTATATTAAAACATTTCTTCTAATTAATTGCCTTTCAATGTGCATGAATTCATGCACCCGGCCTCTAGTAAATTCATAATTCTTCACCCCTTTAGGCCCGTGCGTTCCTCCTTCGGCGATTCTAATACCCACCACTGTTTCCATAAAAAGCTTCTTTAGGAATGGCCTCACCCACTCCATTAGGGATGGTCCACGACTGCATTTCTGCAACAAATCTGCATAGTCGAGTGGAGAGACAGAGCCCACATGGGCCAGAGCCTGAAAGGTTTAATCCCCGGCCCTTCCCAGAAAACGTCTGTGTGGCTCTTCGTCCTCCTGGCTCCCACTTTTCCTCCTCCCTCGGCCTGTAGTCCTTGTCGCCCCTGGTCATTTCCAGCTCATTTTGCAGTTTCAGATTATTCAAAAGAATTAAATCAGATTCAGCTCGGGCATCGCCTCTTCTGTGATGCCTCCGGGATCAGGCACCTGGGTTCAAATCCCACCTCTGCACTTGGCTGTCAGGTGCTAGAGACTCAATGCCTAGTGGTTAGATGAGTTTGGGTGAGCTAGTAAAGCTCCGTGAGCCTCAGTTTCCCCATGTGTAAAGTGGGGATAAAGCAACCCTCCTCTGGAGCTATGGAGGGGCCAGGGGTGACTGTCATGGCTGCGACATCACCCCCTGACCTCACTGGTCTGCACAGCGACTGGCACTTCTCCCCACTCTCATCCCTACCCCGACTGTCACTCCCTCGAGGGCAGGGATTCTGTCCCTGCTATTTTGTCTTGTTCGTGCCTCCACCTCCACCCCAGCTGCCCACATGGATGCCCAGCCACTGTCAGCGGAGGGAATGGTCTAGTTCCTGGGGACAGGGACACGGGCTGAGGACACACCTGGTCGCTGCGGGAGACTCCGTAGCGCAGCTCATTCACAAAGTGCTCACAGTTGTCGCTGGTCAGCTTGTAGAGCATCTCCTGCCCCACCTTCTCCTCCGCCCGATGCACAATTTTGCTGGGAGACAGCGGGGAGTACTTCCGGTCATGCTTGTTATTGACACGGTACCTGTCTTTCCCGGCTACCACGGACAGCAGCTCCTTCTTCACTATGGCCTTGTCAGACCTGGAGACCATGAGTTTGGCCAATACAGCTCCCATGATGTCACCTGTGGTTCCCAAAGAGGAAAGAGGCCGATGGTTAGGGCTGAGAGCAGGCAAGCAGGCAGCCCCACTGCCCTGGGCTTCATCAGTGAGGATGAGCTGGGGAAAGGCCGGCCCCCTGCCTGGCTTCAAACTCAAACACAGGCCGACCCCCGCCTGGATGCCCTTGGAGAAGTCACAGCTGCCCCTGGACTCTGGCTCCTCATTTCTAAAGCCAAGGATGTGGATTCTTCTAAAGGCCCCTGTGGGCTCAGATGTCCCTGAAAGATGCAGGAGGGGCAGAGGGTACAGGGCACAGACCCCAGGTGCAGCCCTAGCCAGAG
>NW_005371976.1:0-242 GCF_000412655.1 Myotis brandtii | reverse complement strand
AGTCCCTTCTCTTCTCAGGGGCTTTCATCACTTACAGATTGAAGGGCCTGGGTCAGGTGGTGGCCACACTCTCCCAGCTCTGAATTCTCAGATTTGCCCCTAACAGGACGCCCACCTCCTGCCTCACCCAGGCTTCTGGGAAAGCTGACGGGAGAAGGCAGAGTGATGGGCCCTGGAACCCACAGCAGTTCTTATTTGATTCTTAAAAGGGCATTTGACCCTGGCCAGTGTGGCTCAGTTGG
>NW_005371975.1:0-727 GCF_000412655.1 Myotis brandtii | reverse complement strand
GGTTACTGGGTCAAATGGGAGTTCCATTTTTAATTTTGAGGAAAGTCCATACTGTTTTCCACAGTGGCTGCACCAGTCTTGCATTCTCACCAGCAGTGCACGAGGGTTCCTTTTTCTCTACATCATCGCCGGCACTTGTCATTTGTTGATTTGTTGATGATAGCCATTCTGACAGGTGTGAGATGGTACCTCATTGTTGTTTTGATTTGCATCTCTCAGATGATTAGTGACCTTGAGCATGTTTTCATATGTCTCTTGGCCTCTTTCAAAAAGTGTCTATTTGTCTATTTAGGTCCTTTGCCCATTTTTTGATTGGATTGTTTATCTTCCTTTTGTTAAGTTGTATGAGCTCCCTGTAAATTTTGGAGATTAAACCCTTATTGGTGATAACATTAGCAAATACGTTCTCCCATGCAGTGGGCTTTCTTGTTGTTTTGTTGATCGTTTCTTTTGCTGTGAAGAAGCTTATTTTGATGTACTGGTTGTTCCATTTGTTTATTTTCTCCTTAGTTTCCATTGTCCTAGGAGCTGTATTGGTAAAGATATTGCTACAACATATGTCTGATATTTTGCTGGCTATAGATTCTTCTAAGATTTCTATGGTTTCCCGTCTTATGTGTAAGTTCTTTATCCATTTTGAGTTTATTTTTGTGTATAATTAAGTTGGTAGTCTAGTTTCATTTTTTTGCATGTCCAACACCATTTATTGAAGAGACTGTCTTGACTC
>NW_005371974.1:0-837 GCF_000412655.1 Myotis brandtii | reverse complement strand
ACGCGAGACGCCGAACATACTGGGGTGTCATTTCAACTGGCAGGTCATAAATCTCCACGCAGACGACACGGGTTCAACAAGATACTCAGAGCAAAGCGCCTCCATAGATACATGCAAATTTCCTCCTTGCTCATGACTGACCGGGCCACGGCCGCCTCGCATCCGCCCTGAGGCCTGGGATCAAAGGAAGGCGGGCCCACGAGGGAAACAGACATGCCTGGCTGGCCTGGGGACTCCCACTGTTTTTAAAAAGTATTTTTTAAAAATTGATATCAAAGAGGAAGGGAGAGGGAGAGAGAAATAGACACATCCATGATGAGAGAGAATCATGGATCGGCTGCCTCCTGCACGCCCCCTACTGGTATCAACCCCACAACCCGGGCCTGTTCCCTTGACCTGGAATCGAACCCTGACCTCCTGGTTCAGAGGTCGACGCTCAACCCCTGAGCCATGTGGCCAGGCCCCCCCTCATTTTTGAGAGTGTCCTGCGCCCTGTGGACCCAGGGGAAACTGGATGAGGAGGGTCAGCAGCCATTTGGGGAGGTTTTAGGGTGCTGCCCCTGGGGAAGCTGGTCCACTTCTGTCCACTGGGCAGGGAGAGATCGTTCCAGTTCTGTGTAAAGGGGGGGACCTCTGAGAGGCAGACGCAGGGACAGAAGACCTGAAACCCGGGCCCCACAGACAGTCCAGGAGGAGAGGACAGGCCCCAGCTGGGCGGACCCGGGGAGCGACACCTCTTAGCCACGCCCCATGGGCCGACCCAGGGCACCACTGCCCGGCAGGTGGGCAGGACTGGGAGCGCGCTGCAGGTCATCGCAAACACCCGACTGCAAAGCA
>NW_005371973.1:580-783 GCF_000412655.1 Myotis brandtii | reverse complement strand
GCTCACATCTGCCAGAATGGCTATCATCAATATATATTTTTTTTAACATATCTTACCAATTTTTTACAGAGAGGAAGGGAGAGGGATAGAGAGCCAGAAACATCAATGAGAGAGAAACATCAATCAGCTGCCTCCTGCACGCCCCCCACTGGGGATGTGCCCACAACCAAGGTACATGCCCTTGACTGGAATCGAACCCAGGA
>NW_005371973.1:0-257 GCF_000412655.1 Myotis brandtii | reverse complement strand
GGCATAGGTAAACACCGGAAATTGCTGCCTCCCACAACAACTTCAAAAATACAACGAAAAGACAAAACGGACATCATCCAGAACTACAGGAAGGCTGGCTGAGTGGAAATTCTACAACTAGAAGGAAAGAGAAAAGCACACTGAGACCCAGAGGAGCTGCGGAAGTAAAAGTGCAGAGGTACAGAGGCTCGAGCAGGCGCATGCGCGCATGCGGAAAGGTGCGGGCACCTGAGGACACGGCTGTCTTTTTGAATCAG
>NW_005371972.1:1352436-1355093 GCF_000412655.1 Myotis brandtii | reverse complement strand
GGGGTCCCAGATTGGAGAGGGTGCAGGCTGAGGGACCCCACCCCCCGTGCATAAATTTTGTGCACCGGGCCACTAGTATTATAATAACCATAAAAAATTTCCAGAAGCCAGGAAGACAGTAAGAGTTTCATAAGTGTCCTGTGCCTCAGCAGCCTGATAGAGAGCCATTTTTTATTCACAGCCGCTTTGGCTTCCATCTGAATTAACATAGTTAGTCGTCCTTGTTGGGCTGGGGGTAAGCACATTCCCATAATTGGGTTCTAGCGTTTGTGGGTAGTTGGCAGTGCCTCTGGATGAGACAGATGGTGTCTTCACTGCCAGGCAGGTGAAGTCCTTGCCAGGTGTGCAGCTTGGAGAACGGAACAAACGTGGATTTTAGCTCCACATATGCTCTCCACAGCTGAGTGTCCTTAAGCAAAACCTGTACAACCATATGGGATGGACGTGGACCCTGGCTAGGGAGCTGTAGCCTTGGAACTGTAGCATTTTCGCTAGACTTGTTTTTTCTCCCTCAACTATCTTTCTTGACCTCTAGCTGGCTTTTCTACTTATTGGTGACCTGCTGGAGTGGCTCTGCTGTATCAGAGAGAAATTTTAATGTTATTCCCTTTAAAGTTTGTCAAATTTTCATAGGGAATTATATATCAATTATATCTAGAACATATTATTGAAATTATATATTTATATTTAAAATATATTTAAATGTATTTTTTCCAGAACTATTATCTGCCCCTTTGAAAGTAGTTTTTTGTTTTAGAGTAGTGGTTCTCAACCTTCTGGCCCTTTAAATACAGTTCCTCATGTTGTGGCCCAATCATAAAATTATTTTCGTTGCTACTTCATAACTGTAATGTTGCTACTGTTATGAATTGTAATGTAAATATCTGATATGCAGGATGGTCTTAGGCGACCCCTGTGAAAGGGTCGTTCGACCGCCAAAGGGGTCGCGACCCACGGGTTGAGAACCGCTGCCTTAGGCGGAGGTGAGTGTCTGAGACCAGGGCAGATGTCCATTCCCGGTCAGGCACCCGATAAGGTCCCTTCCAACCAAGTTGGAGAGAGTTTTTAATGGGTGTCTTCTCCAATGGACAAAATCTCCGATTATAAGTCGTGGTCTTTGAAGTCTCTGTCCCATACTATAGGATTAGAGATTACAGGAGGCTGAGGCCAGGAGAACTGGACAGAAGATATTGGCTGCAAAGGGGTGCCTCCACAAGTCACCCCAAAAGGCCAGGGGCCTCCTTCAGAAGCCAATCTCCCCCAGGCCCCCAAGTGGGGCAGACATGGGTCATGTGAATGCGGGGCCACACTCTCGGGGTTGAGCCAGGCCAGTATCAAACCCAGAGAGCCAAACTTCTTCCTACACCGGCCAGCAGTTTTGTGCCCAACAGGGGCACACGAGGGAATTTGGCTCTGAGAGGTCCTGCCACAAAGGGTCAGGACTGAAAGGCCTGGTGGTCGGGCAGGGATCCCAAGGGGGGCAGCCTGGCACCCCATATGCTGGTGGCAAGTGGCAGGCGGAGGAGGGGCAGCAAGAGCAGGAGGCACCCATTCCACTCCGCGCAGCCCTCACAGGGACGCGGCAGCAGGGCACAGGCTGGGACCCGCCACCAGGTTTAGCTCTTTGAGAAACCGCCAAAGTGTTTTTCCAAGTGGCTGCACCATTTTCTCTTCCCACCAGCAAGGTATGAGGATTCCAATTTCTCCACACCCTTGCCAACACTTGTTAATGTGTGTCTTTTTTATTGTAACCATCCTTGTGGGTGTGAAGTGGTATCTCATTGTGGTTTTGATTTGCATTTTCCATTGACTAATGGTGTTGAGGATCTTTTCATGTGCTTGTCGGCCATTCATATATCTTCTTTGCATAAATGTCTATTCAAATCCCTTGCCCATTTTTTAATTGAGTTGCCATTTTAGTATTGAGCTGCAAAGAGCTCTTTTAAAAAATATATATATTTTATTGATTTTTTACAGAGAGGAAGGGAGAGGGATAGAGAGTTAGAAACATCGATGAGAGAGAAACACTGATCAGCTGCCTCTTGCACACCCCCTACTGGGGATGTGCCCGCAACCAAGGTACATGCCCTTGACTGGAATCAAACCTGGGACCCTTGAGTCCACAGACCGATGCTCTATCCACTGAGCTAAACCGGTTAGGGCTGCAAAAAGCTCTTTATAGATTCTGAATTCTAGGCCCTCATCAGATATTTGAATTGCAAATGTTTCCCCCATTCTGTGGGGTGTCTTTTTACTTTTTTATAGTGTCTTTTGAAACACAAAAGTTTTGAACTTTGATCAAGTCCAATTTGTCTATTTTTTTCTTTGCTTGTGCTTCGATGTCATATCAAAGAAACCCTTGCCTGTTGGGGTCCAGCCCCAGCAGGCCCAGGGGTTCCCCAAGGTGTGGACGGAGTCGGCGAAGAATGAAGGACATGGAGGCAGCGTTCAGGTGATCAGCATAGCGAGGTTCTCTCACCAGGTTCTGTCCAGGTTTTCTGTCCAGGTTTTCCAGCCAGGTTCTGTCTTTTATTGTCTTGTTACATCTGTATTTATACCAGTTGATTTTAATCCTGTCAATTTCTATTCCAAAGGTTAGGACGTTTCTTATCTCCATTCCAGGGAGTAAAGATTATGTAGCTTAAGGGTGATTGTTC
>NW_005371972.1:1342258-1352298 GCF_000412655.1 Myotis brandtii | reverse complement strand
ATATTAAGAACAGTATGCCATATACGCCAGGTCCCTTGAAACATATGCTGTGCAGATGTTTCTTCCTTGCAGCGACTGTGTCAAGCAGCAAGGATGGACCGACTTGCGGCACTTGCCTAATCCAAGATCACAAAGCCATCTACCTGTTTTCTTCTAATGGTTTTATAATTTTAGCTCTTAGATTTAGCACTTTGATCCATTTTGAGTTAGTGGCATATGTGGTGTACAATGGTGTGCCATAAAGGTCTAATTTCATTCATTTGCATGCAGTCGAGTTATTTCCGACATTATTTGTTGAAAAGACTATTTCCCCCAATTGAATTTTCTTGACAGCCTTGTCAGAAATCACTCAACCACAGTGCATGTGTTTATTTCCGGACTCTCCATTCTATTTCATTGATCTATGTCTATCCTTATGCCAGTGCCACCCTGTCTTGACTGCTATAGCTTTGTGGTTTTGAAATTAGGCAGTGTGAGTCCTCCAACTTTGTTCGTCTTTTTCAAGATTGTTTTGGTATTCTAGGTTCCTTACATTTTTATATGCACTTTAGGATGTGCTTGTCCATGGGGATCTTTGAACCTATGATTCTAAGGCCATAGTTTTTGATAATTCCAATACCTGAAGTCATCGTGGTTTATTTCTGTGGTCTATTTCTGTTATCTTTTAAAAATTGAAATATAACTGACCTATAACACTTTGTAACTTTAAAATGTACACATGTTGATTTAATACATTCATATATTGCAATATGCTAGGTTACATAGTTGTTATTTCTGTTGTCTTTTGTTTTGTGCTGATTCTTGCCTATTCTTGTTTCTTAGGTGCCTGGTTATTTTTGACTGTGTTCTGCTCATTGTATTTGAAAGTTATTTGCGAAAAGCATATGAGTCCTAAGATAATGACACCTCACCTCCCTCCAGATGTGTTTTTTGTTTGCATTTACCAAGCACCTAGAAATACTTTAATTCAAGTTCAAGGCTTGAGTTTCTTGAGTCACCCAGGTCCCTGTGCTCAAGGCCTGGTTTTCTTCTGGTTCAACCGTACTCTGAGGATGTCTTAGCTTAAAAAGATCTGTCCCTATCTTGGACAAAAGGCTGGGCTTACCTTTTATCCTCCTTCCTCCCCAGCTCCCCATGAGGCCATCAAAACCACAGCTCAGTCTGGAAGCCGTTTCTTCCAGATTGGCAAATGCCCTTGGACACAGGCTCTCTACCCTGGAAGTGGCCTTCTCCTACATTCTTGCTAGGGAATTCTTCACCACCTCGATAATTGTTTGATTGTCTTAAGATGATCTTTTTCTTTTTAATATATTTTTATTGATTTCAGAGAGGAAGGGAGAGGGACAGAGGGATAGAAACATCAATGATGAGAGAGAATCATTGATTAGCTGTCTCCTACATGCCCCACACTGGGGATCGAGCCCACAACCCAAGCAAGTGCCCTGACTGGGAATCAAACCATGACCTCCTGGTTCATAGGTCAATGCTCAACCACTGAGCCATGCCGGCCCCAAGATGATCTTTTTAAATTGGATCTAGGGACTTCATTGTTTTCAGCAAGAGGGTTGGTCCAAATGACGTATCCCACCATCACTGGAGGCGGAAGCCTCTGCACAGCCATAATTTCCCACTGGCATTTCCTTGCTTTTGCCCAGGCTGTGCCCAGGCCAGGATGTACCCCCTCTCTGTTCATCTCAGACACGCTCAAAGCCCTACTCACAGCGATTTGCCAGCAAAGCTCTCTCAACTCCAGGTCCCTTGCTCTCAGCCCTGGTCCCTAGAGTCCACATCTCCGTTGCTGCATTTACTCACCATTAAACATTTACGTGGTTCCCTCAATATGCCAGGTCCATCCCGGCCACTGGGGACCACCTGTGTACAACACAGAGGCTGCCCCTTACCCTCAAGAAGGGTCATAGACAGTTGCAATCCAGTGGGATCAAGGTTGGGAGGGGGAAGCAGAGGGAGCCATGGGATGCATTGCAAGGAGATCCAACAAGAAGAGGCTTCCAAGAGGAAGTCATCGTTAAGCCGAGGCTTGAAGGATGTGTAGCAATAACCCGGCAAACAGGGCTGGGGGAGGGAAGGGCATTTCAGGCAGAGGGGAGATCCTCTGTGAAGGCACCGTGTGGAGCTGGTGGATCTGAATGGAGCTCCGAGGGAGGAGGGGACGGAGGGGGGAAGCTGGGAGGTGGATCCAGCACCCCTGTCTGACTTTACGGGTTCTCCTCGTCCCCTTTCCCTTCCTAAAGGTGAGGCCACACGGAAATGAGGACCCTGCGCTGGAGGGAAAGCAAACTTCCTTGCCCTTGGGCGCTAAACAATTCCTTTCAGTAAAGGTCACCCTCCTTGGCGGCTTCAATCCCTCAGCTTCACCTCCTTCCTCCCGTCCTTCCGGGGGCAGAGCGGAGAATGGCCACATCCCCTTGCCGCAGGAGAAGCAGGATGTAGCGCTGAATAAAGCCACAGAGACTGCCTTTCTGAACTGCCCCTGCCGGAGTGTCCGCCGTCCAGGCCCCGAGGCCCTTCCTGCAGCGCCGTCCTCCCCGTCCTGTTTGGCTTGGACGTGGTCCCTGGTCGAGGGAACAGGGTGGGATGGGGTGCAGAGGCGCCGAAGCCTGAACCCGCAGGCAGAGTCCTAAGTAGCGCTGCTCTCAACCCAGCCAGGATTCCAGTGACTGGGGACAGGCAGGACCCCCGGCCCCTCACCTGCTCCCCGGGTCACCCCAACATCAAGCCGGAAAAGAGAAGATGAGTTCATCCTCAGGAGACCAGGAGTTGCTTTCTGTTCTGCCCCCTGAAAGGTTGCTAGCAGGGAGCTGGGTAGGTCATTCTAGCTGGGGAGGGAGGGGGTCCTTTGCTCATTTATTCCACTCAGTCCCACCTGTTCCTATACAGGAACCAATGGACAAACTGAGGCTCAGCTCACAGGGCAAATGAGAGAGGCAAGACCTGCACCCAGGTCTCCTGACCCCTCCCCGAGGACGCCTGATGCCCAGCCGTGGTGGCGGTGGGGGTTCAAGGCTCACAATTGGGCTGTGGCGGGTGGGCCGCCAGGTGCCGAGAGCTGACCAAGGAGTTCACCCTTCTCCAGCCCCAGCGCCTGAAACCCGGCCTCCTGGGAACAGAGGAGATGAAAGCTCCTCTCCCACCCGTCACGCTTCACGGGAGGCTGACACTTTCCTGGCCTGCGGCTCCGGGGGCATCAGCAAAATGGGCTGAACAAAGCACGCCTTGTTCGGTGTCCTAAGCCTTTGTCAACGCCTTCCAGCCAAAGACCACCAGGCACACACCTGAGCAAAGCGGGTGCGCCGAGCGGGAGGGGCAGCGCACGCCTGGGGTGAGCGGTGGCCTCAGTGAGGGCGGTTAGGAAGGGCCCGGGAAGGGTTCGGGCTGCTGCTGGGCAATCCGGGCGGGCGCAGGGAGTGGAGCTTTGCCCCGAGTTGGACGCGTCAGTCACAAAGGGGTAATTCTGTGATTGCATATCTTAATTTCAATCTGAAAGGGAAGAGGAAGAAATGGGAGCCGAAGCTGTGATTGGCGAAGAAGCCGCTGTCACACACTTGGCCGGGGCAGAGGGCCGTGCGGTCATCTCTGTGGTTTGGAACAGGCTCATTTCTTCTCTGCGTTCAGACGGGACCGCACAGTGGTCTTGCTTTCTGCCCTGATCCGTCACGGTCACTGAGTGGCCTTGTCTGATGCTGGGGACCCGTGAAGCTGCTGTGCCCAACAGGAGCACACGCCTGGAGCGCTGGCCACGTACACAGGGCGCCATGAGGGTCATGTTCACGGGGCCTGTCTGCCGGCCCCGAGGCCGCAGAGGAAGCTCAGCGGAGGCCAGGAAGCTGAGAGGCTCTGAGCCAGACCTGGATGCAAATCCTGATGTCGAGAATGCTCTTGGACAAGTCACACACACACCCCTCCCCCTGCCCCCCGCCCCGCAACTTTATTCCCAAAGCAAACACCTAGCGCATGCTAGGGATGGGGGCCTTGGGCAAGTGCCTGGACTCTCCAGGACTCAGTTAACTCCTCTAGAAAATGGGAGTAATATGGGTACCTAAGACACATTCGTGCCTATCTCCCAGGATCGCTTACCCAGAGGTCCCAGGGGGCCCTGCCTCCCTGACCACCCTGCCTGGCAACCCTTTATTAGTGGGGAGGCAGGAGGGTGCAGCCTGCGTTGGAGGGTGAGTCCCCGCCCGCCTGCCCAGAGGCCTGAGACCCAGCTGGCTCCCAGGCACCTCCACGGTTGCACAAAGCACACGGAGGTCCTGCTCTGACTTTCAGCTGTTCCTGTGGCTGAGCTACGTGACAGCAGGGAGGGGCCCCACATGTTGGAGCTGCCCTGCAGGTGGCCAAACCCCCCCGACTCTGCCCAGGTACCCGCTCCACCACCGTGGCCTGGGTGCTGCCCATTCCTTGGCCCAAGCCTGACCATCTGGACACTGTGGGGTGCCCTCCCAGCACTGGCAGCCTGCGTTCCCTGGCCTCCAAAGGAGCGGTGCCAATGTGATTCCTGGGGCCAGGGGAGGCAGACAGGGTGCCAGGGCTGTGGGGGTGGCAGAGGCATGCACCATCCTGCTTTCTCCTGGCGTGGAGGAGGGGTGGTGACAGGAGGGCGTGAGAGCAGCACAGAAAGAAGCTTGTGTACCTGCTGGAGGTGTTGCATGGGCCCGAGTGGTGTGGCAGGTGGGGGCTCTCGGCTGAGGGCTGTGTGTGTGTGGGTGCGTGTAGCGTGGCAGGACCCTGGCAACAAGGTGGGTACGCATTCACGTGTGCATGTGGGATGCCCCTAAGCTTTGGTGGTGGGGCTCAGAAACAGCCTGCATCTAGGATTCATACGGGCCCGGGCCATTTCCCAGGTGGATGACTTGCTGGCTGCGTGACCTGGGCCAGGTCACTCGCCCTCTCTGAACCCCATTCCTCGACCTCACAAGTGCAACTTGAGCTCTCGCTGTGTACCCGGCATTGAGGAGACAGGGGCAGACAAGACAGACAGGGTCCAATCACTCATTCAACTGCTGGTCTAGCCTTAGTTTACCCATCTTTAAAGTGGGGTGGCAATACCCACCTCCTGGATAATGACTGGAGCGTGCAGGGCATGGGGTTAAGTGCTGGGTGGAAATTGGTTTTCTTCCTCCTGGAAACCTTGGAGCTGGTGGGAAGAAGAGCCAAGAGGGCCCCCTTCCGGGCACGATCAGCTCCCAGGCTGCCCTGGCTCAGCTCTGCTGACGTGGGCCCTGGGAGTGAGTGGCAAAGGCATCTGGGTGGGGAGGGTGAGATGGGGGCCTCACATTCCAAGAACCCTGGCGCCTTCCCAGCACCAGTGGGGGTTGCGGGGGGGGGTGTAGTCTGAAGGACAAAGATTCTCTGTGGGCCCCCTTCAGTCACCCCCACACGCTCACCCAGTGGGCACAGGTGTGGGATGGACACTCCTCCAACAAGTTGGGACACCCTCTGTCTCTGGGCAGGGCTCCTGGGGAGGGGGCAGGGGAAAGGGCCGAGGAGGCGCTGCCAACTTCCCACTGGGCTGCTGTTTACACACAAGTGATGAGCTGGCTCTTGGCTGCGCTGCCTGCTGCCTGGCCAGGTGCGCCAGGAGAAGCCGGCGGGCCCCGGCCCGGCTCCAGTGGGCATTCCGGGCTCGGATGCCCCCCTGCTGGATTTGGGCACCAGGAGGGACCGCTGGGGACGGGGGACTCTGGACCCCTGCTCAGAACCAGGCGTCTGATTTCCTCCTCCGCCTGATTTCTCTCTTGGGCCCACAGCAGCCCCTCTGGGCCAGAGAGGACCATGCCTGGAGGAGGTTGGTGACTTCTCTCTCTCTTTTTTAAAAAATAATTATAATCCTCACCTGAGGATAGGTTTGTATTGATTTTAGAGAGACAGGAAGGGAAAGAGAGAGAGAGATTGATGTGAGAGGGACATTAATCAGTTGCCTCCCATACACGCCCAGACTGGGGATCAAACCTGAAACATAAGTATGTGCCCTGACCGGCAATCAAACCGCAACCTTTTGGTGTACAGGGTGATGCTCCATCCAACTGACCGACCCGGCCAGGGTGGTGACCTCTTGTTTTTATTTTTATTTTAAATATAGTTTTATTGATTTCAGAGAGGAAGGGAGAGGGAGAGAGAGACATCAATGATGAGAGAGAATCATTGATCGGCTGCCTCGTGCATGCCCCCTACTGGGGATCAAGCCCACAACCCAGGCATGTGCCCTTGACTGGAATCGAACCCGGGATCCTTCAGTCCGAAGGCCGACCCTCAAATACCGGCTCTTCCACAAAATACTGACTTCTGCGCATGGGCCACGAAGTTTCAATCGCACTGTGCGTGCGCGCCCGCACATGGTATTTTGTGGAAGAGTCACATTCAAGAGGCCAAAGAGCCGCATGTGGCTCACGAGCCGAGGTTTGCCAACCATGGCCCTAGACGGTTTGGCTCAGTGGATAGAGTGTCAGCCTGTGGACTGAAGGGTCCCAGGTTCAAGTCCGATCAAGGGCACTTAGCTCAGCTGCAGACCCTATCTCCCTGGTCGGGGCATGTGCAGGAGGCAACCAATCAATGTGTCTCTCTTACATCGATGTTTCTCTCTGTGTGTCTCCCCCTCCCTTCCCTCTCTCTAAAAGTCAATGGAAAAATATTGGACCTCTGAGGAATACCATTATAGACCCATTTTACAGATGAGAAAACTGAGCCCAGAGAGTACAAGGGAGACACGTGGTAAGCTGGGAGATATTCGTTCCATGGGGTACGTGCCCTGACCGGGAAGCAGAGAACAGAGGAGCGAGGCAAAGTGGGATGGTGGCCTGGTGTGCGGCAGCTTGCAAAGGCCCATAGCTAAGCTCAGGGCTGCAGCTGGCCCCATCGCAGGGGACTTTTTAAAAAAAATTTTCCATTTCTTATTTCTACGCAGGAGACTTCTTGCCATCCAGGCAGGACGTTCTCTTCCAGTTACCTTCCTGTTTCATTTCCTTAAGCTGCACAGCTGGCTCCCCTAATCACACTGATTGGCATCCAGGCCCCCGGCTGAGGTTCTGCCCAGCGCCAGCCACCCCCCAGTGCACGGGGCCAGCCTGGACCTGCTCCGGGGAGACCAGCTTCCTCGCCTGCCCCTCTGCTGTCCAGGCCAGAACTCTAGGAAAGTGTCACTATGTCCTGAAGATCCAGTTCATGGTCAGGCCTGAGTTCCAGGCTTTGGGTTGGACAGCCTGGTCCAAATTTGGAGATGAACATGAGGCTGTCCAGGCTGAGGGGACTGGTGTGGGAGAGGGAAAGGGGGAGGCAGGAGCAAACCTGTCAGGTCCCAGCCTCAGAAACCCCTTGCTCAGAGCTCGTCAATTGATTCTTGGTCCCAAACTGGCTGGCGCCCTCCAGGCCAACCCGCAGTCCCTCTCAGGGCTCAGTCTCGCTCCCCAACACCTCTCCTTTCCCCATCACCAGTTCATCCCCACATCTCCCTAGCCCTCTCCCACCTCCAGCTTCAGGCCTGGACCACTCGGCCCAGGTGCCTCTGAGCTAATTTGGATCTTTGAACACTTCCTCTTACTTGTTCTCGCCAGCCCAGGCCGGAGCCTCCTGGGAGGAGGAGGGGAAGACAGGGGGCCTCGAGGTTGGGGTTGGCAAGGGGAGATCTCAGAGCAGAGGTCGGAAAGGAAGAAGCTCTGGGATGTTGGAGAGAAAAGGGAGATTCCACTGTGACCCAGGGAGCCTGGCTCAGCCCCGACCTTGGGGGTGGCTGAGAGGATTTGGGGCGCTGCACCTCTAAGTCCTTAGAGCTCAAGGAAAGTTCGCTGTTGTCATTACTGGTGCGTGGCCTCACCTGACCTTGTCTTTACCTCCTCACTTCTTATGGGGAAATCAAGGCTCAGAGAGGGCGTGGGCCCTGTCCCTAGTCACACAGCATCCAGACGGCCGGGCGGGCGCCTCCCCAGGGTGGGTCCCCTGGGGCAGGCCCCATTGTGCTCTCCCAGCAGGAAACCGCTGTGCTCAGCAGCCTGGGCAGCGGGAGAAGAGGAACAAGTTTGGCTACGTGACCGGCAGGCCCAGGAGGCTGAGCCAGGCCCAGCTCCGGAAAACAACCTGCTGGGGCCGCCAGGGCAGAGCGAGGGGGGTGGGCACCAGGGTGGAGACCTCCTGCCTGGAGAGGGAGGACTGGGAGGCGGCCGCAGGCAGCCGCGGGGCAGCAAGGGGGCAGATGGTCAGTTCACTGTTCCCCTGACAAGCAACACCAGGCTGCCTCGGGCAAGAGTGGGCACATGGGGGGCAGCGGGGCCAAAGGGCACCCTTGGCACGTGGGGGTGATTTGCAGAGGCTGCCCGCCTGCTCATCAGCTCTGGGAACCGGGATTTGGGTGGGCAACCGGGTGTGGGGGGACCAGCAGGCGGCTTGCAGCAAGGGGGAGGCTCTGGGCCTCAGTCCGTGGGGACTCATCAGGGCCCATGGTGTCCCTCACTCTAGACACGGCTGGCTCGGGGCGGGGAGCCAGTTGTGAGGAGAAGGCCCTGCAGGCCCAGGTGGCTCCTGGCGTGGCCGGGCAAGGCAGGGAGGGTGCTGAGCGCCAGGCACAGCAGTCAGGACTGCTCGGGAGGCAAAGAGGCGCCGTGGGAGGACTCAGCCGGGGAGGACTCAGCCGGGGAGGACTCAGCCGAGGAGGACTCAATTGTGGGAGGACTCAGCCGGGGAGGGTTCAGCACAGGGTGGGCGGTGCTCAGGTGAGGCTGCTGGGAAGGGCTGGGCTGGAGGCTGGAAGTCCCAGGGGCACAGCTGGGGCAGCAGCAGGGCCTGGAAGAGGCCAAGTGGATGAACGTGGGAAGTGCTGCCTGGGGTCAGCCCCTGGCTCCCCTCACCTGTGTGACACAGGTGTGTTCAATCCCTGCATCTTGTTCTTTGAACATAAAGTACGTTTGGAACTAGGTCAGCGCAGAGAGCCTCTCTGCCTGCCACCCAGCACCAAGCTCCCTGGGAGAGGCGGGCGGGAGCCGGTGGCCCCTCACCCCTGCTCCTGCTCTCCTAGGCAGATGGGTAGGGGATCCAGGCACTCGCCTCTGAGCCTCAGTTTCCTCATCTGCACAATGGTCCTCCCACTTCCTAGGCTGGTCAGTGAGGACCAAAAGGCAGGAGGCCTAAGGACCTTCACCCATCAAGGTGCGGAATCCTGAGGATGTTTATTTTTAACTGGATTTGCTGGCCATCCATCTGTGTCCCCTGTTCTCCTCCCGCCATCATCTCTTACATCCCCCCTCCCTCCACCGCCTCTCCTGCACGTCTGACTTCCTTATTTCCAAGGCTGCCGCCTCCAAGCCTGCTAAAGTGTCCCCATCCGCAGACAGGCCCTGCCCCAGCCACTTCCTCTTACCCCACCCAGCCCCCTCCTCAAAGTGGCTCCTGCCCTTCCCAGCAGATCTCAGAGCCGGATTGGTGGGCCTCCCGCATCAGACCCCGGCATGGGGTCTTCACCACCTGCTGGGACAGGGACATCCCACCCTCAGGAGAGTCCTGGGGGCCCTCTGTCAGCCCCACCCTGACCTGGTTGCTGTCCCCCACGCACACACTGGGAAGAACACTTTCCCAGAGCGCTGATCTCTCCCCCCACCCACCCCACCCACTTCTCTGGCTGGGAAGGCAGAGTGGGCTGGGCAGGGCCGGGCAGGGCTGGGCAGGGCGGCGGAGATCAGCTGGGGTGTGTTTGTTTTTGGGGTTTTCCTCTTGGGCTGGTTTTCTAAACAAAAGGCCTGGGTGATGGTGGGGACAGAGCCACCCCAGCCCTCATGGCAGTGGGGGCTCCAATGGGGGGCCATCTACACACCTCCCAGAGCCAGGCTCTCTTAAGGAACCTTGGAACCCTGTGGTGCAGGAGCTATCTCCCCATTATAGAGAGGAGGAGACTGAAGCTCAGAAAGGCCCAGGGCCAAGCCCAAGGTCACACAGCTGAAGAGGGGCGGGGAGGTGATTCAGCCAGAGTTTAATTTGGGCCACACCAGGTGCCTGGCTACTCGTTCCTCCTCCAAACTCCCTCCCTCGCCTCACTGCAC
>NW_005371972.1:1334170-1342089 GCF_000412655.1 Myotis brandtii | reverse complement strand
CCGATCTCTCAGGCTGTGGCCCTCTCTCCTCCTTTTCCTTCTCCCTCAGCCCCATCTCAGTCCTGTCCTCATCACTCTCCCCCGAAATGGACGTGGACCCCTCCTGGCTCCAGCTGCCAACGTCCAAACCGTGGACTTCCGGCCACAGTAG
The DNA here is from genome assembly GCF_000412655.1 of Myotis brandtii. NCBI lineage: Eukaryota > Metazoa > Chordata > Mammalia > Chiroptera > Vespertilionidae > Myotis > Myotis brandtii. The sequence goes on along the minus strand of NW_005371972.1, from coordinate 1,341,938 downwards.
CAACATTGGAGGGCTTGTCCGGGTCAGGCCTGCTCTAGCGCTGTTACCCAAGAGGAGCTACGTCATCCTCGAGGCAGCTGGGAGGTGAGTGGTATTGTTATTCCCATTTCACAGGTGAGGACGTGAGGCCCAGGGAGGTGACATCACTGCTTATAGGCGGCAGAGTCAGGGCTGGAAGCCAGGCAGCCCACACGCTCTGTCCATGCTACCCCCTGGCTCTCCAGCCCAGACCTCTGACCTGAGCTGCAGGCCGGACATTCCTTCCTGATCTCCCCGCAAGGGGTACCACCCCTGCCTGCCACCCCATCCCCATAGCTCTCATCTGTGTTTAGGCCTATGTGTTCCACGTCCCCACCCCTAGACTGGGAGCATCGCGGGTCCCATTCATTGCAACCACATCTCCACTCCCAGCCCTAAGGCTTGGCGCACAGTAGGGCCTGGGTCGGTGTCTTAGGAGGGACAAAGTGATTCCAGCTCAGGATCCGGCCTTAGCTTCCCCACAGTGCTCTCTGCTGGTCAGAGGGAACATCACCCTCGGGCCTTCGGACCATCAGCCCATGCCTGGATCCCCATCACCCTAATAACCCCCTGGGTTTATAGAGCTACTTTCTTCCACGGAGCTCAAAGCACGTTCCCATCTGTGATCTCCCTGGCCTGGGGCCCAGGAGTGTGGGAGGGCCGCGCATTTCTCTCCCCATTTTACAGATCCAACCTGAGGCCTGGAGAGAGACGGGCGAGCCCCAGCGTGCGGGCAGATCCAGAAAAGAGTTTACCGGCCCATTCCCCCAGCCCTCTCAGTGACTGATGAACACACCGAGGCCCAGAGGGGAACAGATTTGCTCAAATGAGTCCTGGACTTGAACCGTAGGGTCCTAAATCCAGTCTGGGGCTTTCCTGAGACATCACGGTCTCTGCCTGCAGCTCAGCAAGGCTTGGCCAAGTCAGTCAACATGACGAGCCTCTGTTGTCCTTTTTGTAAAAAGCACTTTCCTCGCTGCCCGCCTCCCAGGGGACTAGGAGACGGTGGACCTGGGAAGCCAGGTGAGGTCGGGCAGTGGGAGGAGGAGAACAGTGGCCAAAGCCGAAGGTTTCAGCAAGACCCTCACCCCTGCCTGGCACAACCCAGGAGGCCACTCCAGCCCACGGCCTGGCCTTCAGATGGGCCAGCATGTTGTCGGGCTCAGGAGTGGGAGGTGAGAAGAAGCGGTGACCAGTCTAACCCTAAGTCTCAGTTCCCGCCCTCTGTGATGTCCCTCCCTCCTGGCATTCCTCGCAATTTGTTGATTCATTTATTTATTCCAGTGACTTGTTACTACCTGTGTTTTCTCTCTGACTGACTTTAAGCCAGGTGTTGGCAGACTATTTTGCAAAGGGTGAGATAGTAAATATTTTCATCTTTCAGGCCCATATTATTTCTGTTGAAATTATACCACTCTGCCATTGGAAGGGGAAGCGGCTGGAGATAGTAAGTAAAAAAAAAAATGAGCATGGATATGTTTCAATAAAACTTTATTTACAAAAACATGCTAAGGTCTGGATTTGACCCATGGGTCAGAGTTTGCTGCCACCTACGCTAACCGCCAAGAATAGTGGGGACTTGTCTGATTACTCCCAACTGTACCCCATTGTTTGGGCAGACAGCACGTGGCAGGGGCCGATTCCATCAATGTTTGATGAGTGAGGGAGTGAAACAGGGAAGACCTCTGTGGGTGGGACTCAAGGGCACGTGTGAGGTGGATGGGTGGAGGGGGAGTGCACAGCCTGTGCCAACAGCCAGAGGCAGGAAGGGAGGCGATGTGCCCGTCCCCAGAGCGACCAGGCTCAGCATCACCCCAGAGGTCAAGATAGAGGGGATGCTGGGAGACTAAGGGCTGCCCCGGTGTGGCCAGCACGTGGGCCCGTGTCCTCGGGTTCCTGGAAGAATTAAACAGGACGGGACGGGTCTCAGCTCAGCAGCTGGCACAGGGGAAGGTCTCAGCTGCCATGATCATTATTGTTGCTGTTTTTAACACAAACACCTGAAACTGCCTCCCAAGCCCCACCAATGGCCGCACCTGGGCCAGGAGGGCTCTCCCCTACTGAGGATGGGCCTATGGTGACCACCAGAAAGCCTGCCCCTCGAGGAGCTGCGGATGTCTGTCTGTGCTGGGGACACCCCACCCCTGTTTGCTCAGCAAGCTGGCAGCTTCCCAGGACAGGGAGCAGGGAGCAGGGGCAGGTCTTCCCTAGTCTCCCAGTGCCCAGAACAGTGGCGCGGTACTTTCTGGGTCACTTGGCCAAGGGAGAAAGGAAAAGGAAAACAGTGAAGCATAGTGCGGTCTCGGGCTGCCCCCTGGTGCCCGGACGCTGCATGACACTCACGGCTCAGGAAAAGCATCTCAGGCGTGGGGTGTGGGGGGGGGGGGGGGGGGGGGGGGGGGGGGGGGGGGGAGTGTCTCCTCCCTGCCCAGGGATACAGCCTCTGAACCCTGAGAAAGGGATTCTGTCCTGAAGAACCACAGTGGACCAGGCCTGGCCAGGCATTTTATTTTATTTACTTACTAGAGGCCTAGTGCACAAAATAAATTTGTGCACTTGGGAGGGGGGGGCCCTCAGCCCGGTCTGCGCTCTCTTGCAGTCCAGGAGCCCAGCAGTTGGACATCCTTAGTGCTGCTGCGGAGGCGGGAGAGGCTTCCACCACTGCCACTGCGCTCGGCCGGTCGTGAGCCCGGCTTCTGGCTGAGCGGCGCTCCTCCTATGGGAGTGCACTGACCACCAGGGGGCAGCTCCTGCATTGAGCGTCTGTCCCTTGGTGGTCAGTGTGCCCTCATAGTGACTGGTCATTCCGCCATTGGGTGGATTTGCATATTAGCCTTTTATTATATAGATTTTAAAAATAAATCTTTATTGTTGAAAATATTTCATATCTCCCCCCTTTTCCCCATTGACCCCCTCTAGCCCACCTCGCCCCCCACCCCAGGCCTTCAGCACCCTATTGTCTGTGTCATGGGTTATACATATATACCACCCTATTGTCTGTGTCCATGGGTTATGCATATATGCATATAAGGTCTTTGGTTGATTACCTCCCACCCACCTACCCTCCAAGATTCCGCACTCTGTTCCATGCTTCCATGTCTCTGGATCCACTCCGTTCATCAGTTTATTTTGTTTCTTAGATTCCACATATGAGTGAGAGCATGTGATACTTGTCTTCTGACTGACTTATTTCACTTAGCATGATACTCTCCAGGTCCCTCCATGCTGTCTCAAAGAATAAGAGATTCTTCTTTTTTATTGCTGCATAGTATTCCATGGTGTAAATGTACCACAGCTCCTTTATCCACTCATCTACTGATGGGCACTTGGGCTGTTTCCAGATCTTAGTTATTGTAAATTGTGCTGCTATGAACATAGGGCTGCATGCATTTTTTCTGATTGGTGCTTTGGGTTTCTTAGGATATATTCCTAAAAGTGAGATCACTGGGTCAAATGGCAGTTCCATATTTAATTTTCTGATGAAACTCCATACTCTTTTCCATAATGGCCGCACCAGTCTGCATTCCACCAGCAGTGCACTAGGGTTCCCTTTTCTCCACATCCTTGCCAGCATTTGTCATTTGTTGATTTGTTGATGGTAGCCATTCTGACAGGTGTGAGGTGATACCTTGCTGTCATTTTAATTTACATCTCTCTGATGATCAGGGACTTTGAGCATTTTTTCATATGTTTCTTTGGCCAGGCCTTTTAGAGACTAACTCAATGCACCTGCTTACTCACCAGGCTGGACGCTTCCCCAGGGCAGGGGCTGGCCTCCCCTGTGTGTAGCACAGCGGTTGTGTCTCCTCCATCAGACTGGGGCTTGCCCTTCTGTCTCTCCCTTCCCCACCTAGTCCAGCTGGTTGCTTATGAGAGACCTCAGCTGGAAGCCAACAGTCTCGAGCCTGGAGTTAAGAGTGAGCACATTCTAAGGTCAGCCCGTGGCCTTCTTTCTCGGGCTTCCTGGAAAGGCCCCAAGCCCTGGGCCTCGGGACCCCAAGGCAGGCTGGGCCCCCAGAGAAACAGGAAACCGGACTGGGAGCCTCATCCGGGCCTTAGCCCCAGCGGGGAGTGACTGGAAAGAAGCTTGGTTTGCAGATGAGCAAACAGGGGATGGGGCTTCCATCGCTCTTCAGACAGAGGCCAGATCCAGTGGGAGGCCCCGGGGGAGCTGGCTCCTGCCACCTCCTTCCTCTCAGCCTCTGTGCTCTGGCCACCGAGGCCCTCTCTTCCTCCTGGGAATTAAGCCCTTCCTCCCACTCCAGACCCCAGCCGTGCTGTTCTCTCTGCCAAGCCAAGTCCCACTCATCTGTCAGCTGTGGACTCTCATTGTCACTTCCCCTGGATGCTCGCTCCCTCCACGCCCAAGACCAGATCAAGGCCTTCTCCCCCACACTCTCCAGTGCTTTCCCCGTGCTTCTCAGGGCTGTGATGCTCCGTTTACCTGGGCCATTGCTGCAGTAATGCCTTCCTCCCCCAGGGACCTTGTCTGTCTCACAGTGCCAGGCATACAGTAGGTATTAGCATTAGCTGGATGAACGAAAGCTTGAATCCGTTAGTCCTGGCTATAACCACTATCTAGATGTGTGACCCTGGACAAGTCTCACTTTCTTCCACTCAGTCAACAAATATTCATTGAGCACCTACTACACATTGAGTCAAACCCAGTTCTGTCTGGCTTCCACCCTGTTCTTCTGCATACCCAGCTCCGCCTCTCCTGGGAACGCCAGTGCCGGGGAGATGCTAGAGGCCTGGAGGTGGCAATCCCAGCCTGAAGTCTCGTCCCCTCCCACTGGTCCCCCAGACGTCATATATGCCAGTCCCCGGGTGCCCCCCACCTCCCTGCCTTCCGACCTCTGTGTACGAGGAGCCCTCCACCATCTCTGCCTGCACATCCCACTCCACCTTCAAAATGCCACTGCAGGGGCACCATCGTCTTGAAGCAGAAGCAACTCTTCTCTCACTGCACGTGGCTGGCCTGGGAGGCTCACTGTCAGCCATGACCCGAGTTACTGACGCCGGGGCTCCCCCCTCCCAGGACTGCCCGGGCAGGACTGAGTCTGATTCACTGGAATGGCTCTGTTGATTAATCTTTCTCCGATCAGACACTGAACATCTGCTTTGCATGCTCCAGTGCCCCGCTCGGGCCTGGGCACTCAGGGTGAGTGTCTGCCACTGGGTAGGAGAGTGGGGCAGACCACAGGACTGGGGGCTCTGCCTGGGTCCCCAAAATCATGACAGGAGAATGGGATTCAGGGTATGAAGGGCACAGCCTGGGCACTCTCTCCTCGGACCCCTTCACCCACCAGACGGCCTCTCTCTCCTGTCCCCCATGGGTGGGTGGGGCCAGGAGCATGCTGGGGAGGGTGGTTGAAGGTCAGGGCAGATCGGCTATGGGCTGAGCTGGGGAAGGACAGCCTGCCCGGGGGAAGGACAACCACACATCTTGAGCTGTCTGGGAATCTGGGAATCGTCTGCTTCAGCAGAATTCCAAGGACTGGGAAGGTGACTGTGGGCATCCAAGGAGGAGCTGCCCACCCTTGCATGGCCCAGTCTCAGGCCAGTGCCAGGGCTGAGCTGCCCGGCAGGAGACCTGGGCTCAGTGTCCACTTGCTGTGTGCCCTCGGGCAAGCCCCCGTCCCTCTCTGAGCGCCAGTCTGGACAATGAGAGAACTGAGTCCGTGGAAATGACCAGCACGAATGCCAGAGGCTGGGATTGCCAGAACCCCTCACCCCACCCCAGGGACACCTCTGAATGGGTGACCAAGTGGCTCTGGGTGGGGCCACTGCCCAGCCTCATCCACCTATCCCTGTCTTAGGCTGAAGGGGGACACCGTGAGCTCCCCAGCATCCTCTCTCTCCCCTGTGACCTGTCCCATCCTCTCTGCAGGGGTCCACCTCCCTGCCTCCTCTGCCCCCAGAGCTGCCAGGCTGCCAGCTGGGAGCATCGGCAGCTGTGACCAGCATCCTGCGTCACGGTGAGTCAGAGCCCTCCGTCCGAGCCAGATGGAGTCCCTCCACCGAAGGAAGAAGAGAAAGGCCCTCTGCCTCCCAGCCCCGTGGTTCGCAGCAGGACCCAGAGCCTGGCCACAGGCAGACCCGTCTTTCCTTCTCCACACCAGGCAGGCATACAGCCGGCCCTGCAAGGCACTGGGCACCCATGGTGATCAGGACAGACCGTCCCCTCAGAACTACCCTCCCCCAGCCAGACTCAGGAGGCAGGGCTGCTCTGATGGGGGTGGAGCATGAGGGTACCTGAGCACCCAGCTAAATACAGTACTGACTCCAGGACGGGCACACCTGTCCTGCTCATACGGGCACATAGTAGGTGCTTCATACACATCCAGTAAGTGGAGTTTCTTCAGGTTTCCCGTGGGTGTAGGGAAGCTTGGTGAGGTAATAAATCGTCATACCTTGTTCAATCACTTTTGTTTATTTTTAGCCCTAAGTTATGTACATAGTATGTGCCAATCATTTTATATTTTTTAAATTGATTTAAGAGAGGAAAGAAGAGCTCCGGAGAGAGAGAAACATCAATGATGACAGAGAATCATTGATCAGCTGCCTCCTGCACGCCCCCTACCGGGGATCGAGCCTGCAGCCTGGGCATGTGCCCTTGACCGGAATCGAACCCTGACGCTTCAGTCCACAGGCTGATGCTCTGTCCACTGAGCCAAATCGGCCAGGGCTGTGCCAATCTTTTTAAAGCATATTAATCCTTACAGCAATCCTGTGAGGTGAGATTTTTGCCCCCAGTTAACAGATGAAAACACCGAGGCTCAGGGAGGTGAAGCAACTTGCCCAGGACGCACAGCTTGTGTGAGCTGAGTCCACATTCACACCAGGTCTCCCAAGGCCACTCTCCACCTGGACTTCACTCCAGAGCAGCCACCAGGCCTGCAGAAGAGAAAGAGAGCAGCCCCCACCCCCATCCCGTACCCCACTTCCACTCCTGGCAGCCCCACAGGTTCGGATCCTGCCTCAAGCCCCATTCATCCTTCCAAACCCTGCAGGTCCCTCACCAGGTTCTTGAAAGAAACCAGTGAACCCGGCTTCCTCGCCTGCCTGTGTTAGAGGGACACAGTGACCCGCCCTTCCTGGGCCTCAGGTCGGTGCGAGGACGCAGCCACAGGTGCGTGTGGGACAGAGAGCTGTGGCCCTGAAGAGCTGGGGCAGGGAGGTTTGCTGAGGGGCTGGGTGTGTGGCTGTATACAGGTGAGAGTACGGCTGTCGGTGTGTGGTGTGTGCTAGTGCTTGTGTGCACAGGTGTGGGTGTGCGAGCATTCGCATATGTGTGAGAGCGTGTCCGTGTGGAGGCATGTGAGGGTGAGTGGTTAGACGCACACTGTCGCTCATTAGACAGGAGACGGGGGCTGAGAACACCCTTGTGCCTGGGTCCCTAGTGTCCTAGCAAAGCCCAGAGAGGCGGGTGCTGCCCCCTCACCGCGCTGCGGGAGACCCCATGGAGTGTTGCCACTAGCACACTGTCCCCCCCCGCCCCCCTCCACCTCCACCCTGGCCCGCACCCCTCGCAGGGAAGGGGCCTCAGGCCAGGCGTCTGTCTGACCTCGAAGAGCCCGTTCCTCCCCCTGCGAACGGTCGTGTCATGGAGCTGCCGTCACTGCGCTCCGCCAGGTGTCTGGTCTGATTGTTGAACGGACGTGGCCGTGCACTTTGCGTCCCAAATGCCGGAGATCTCCCCGCCCCCACGCCCCTTCCCTGACCTTCAGCCGGGTCACCAGGCGGAGCG
>NW_005371972.1:1329741-1333614 GCF_000412655.1 Myotis brandtii | reverse complement strand
CCCGGAGAGGGCACAGGGAGGTCCCCCAGCCCCATCCCCGCTCGGACCCCGCTCACACCCCGGCAGGTGGCCTGAAGCTGGGTCGCTTTCTTCCCAGCAGCCACACACCCCCTGCCGCGTGTCTTGAAGGGGCCGGCGGCTTCTGGGTGCTCCTGGCTATTCTGGAGGGACTTCGGGGGTGGGGGCACCAGAAGAAGCCCCCTCCCACCCACCCCCAGGCCTTACTAACTCAACACCCCCCTGTCTGTCCCCTTCTCCCACGCCCCTGTCTCAGGGTCCCTGAACCCCATGGGCATCAAGGGGTAGTGGAGGTGAACAGGTTCCAGAGAAGGTCCTGTCCTCACCCTCACCCCCACCGCCATCCTTGGTCAGGGGACGGGTAGGGACAGGGCAGCTGATGTTCCCAGGAGCCCCTGGGCCTGTCTCTGTCTCTGAGCTTTAACGGCCACCCTGAGGGGCACCCTCGCTCCCCCCGCCTGTGCCTCAGTCCCCGGCTCCCCGAGGTGGTATCAGGAGCGGGAGTGAGCTTCCCTGGAGGGCGGCAGGTTGGCCTGTGGAACCCTCCCCGCCACCAGCTTGCCAACAGCTGCTGGGCAGCCCTTCAGAAGAGGTTTACGGGGCCATTCACCCACCACTGGTCACCCGACAGTGGCAGGGGGCGGGGCTGGGGTGGAGGTGACTGGCCAGACCCACTGACCCCAACCACAGGGCCTTGGGGCCGCCCCCCATGCATCACCCCCAGTAGCTTTTTCAGGTGCAGAGGGGCAAACAGGACCTGGGGGGTGTGGGGGGCTGGGCAGGCCCTGGAGGGGGGCTTGTCCTTGTCCGGGGGACACAGCACCTCTGCCTTCATCCCGTGGCCTCCCAGGGGCTCTGCGCACCGGTCCACATGGGACATTCAGGGAAGTGGCTCAGGTTGTCTCGGGGGTGTCAGGGCTGGGATCATGGGTGGGGGTTGGGCTGTGTGAAGGTTATTCACTTAATCATTAAGCTGATACGAGCATGACACCTATGACACCTACTGTGTGCCAGGCACGGTGCACACACTGGGCATCCAATGTCGACACGCACAGCACTTAAATAGCCTGGCCAGAACGGGAAGGTGTTTTTTTTATTTTGAAATTTATTTTTATTGATTTCAGAGAGGAAGGGAGCGGGAGAGAGAGACAGAAATAATATCAATGATGAGAGAGAATCATTGATAAGCTGCCTCCTGCACGTCCCACCCTGGGGATTGAGCCCGAAACCCGGGCATAAGCCCCAACCAGGAATCTACCGTGACCTCCTGGTTCATAGGTCGATGCTCAACCACTGAGCCACACTGGCTGGTCAGAAGGTGGTTTTAAGAGTGAAGAGTGTTTAGGGTGCTTTAGGAATGACAGGCTCTCCGTGTCTCCCCAGAAACCCCCACTCTGGGTGGGCTCTGGATGTTGGGGGATCTGGGATCTGGTGTTTTCCTTAGTGACTGACTGTCCCTTCCCCACCACTTGGCCACCCCATGTCAGAGGCTGGGGACTTGCTGATGAGCTGCAGACCAGCTGAGCACAGTTCAGAGGCCGGGGGAGTAGGGACACCTGCCAAGGTCACTCAAGGCAGCGTCAGGACTGGGGCCCAGGTCCTCCGACAGGGGGTAGGGACCCTCAGCCATCGTCCCAGAGACTCTGGGCAGCTGAACCACTGAGTGGAGCCCATGCACCCCTCTACTTGTCACTCATGCTGAGTGCTTACAGCGTACCAAGTACTGGTTGGGATCTTTTAGGCCCAACACACTTTTTAGGAGTACATACCCCCATTGTCCCCACTTTACAGATGGGGAAACTGAGCAGAGAGGAGTTGAGTGACAGGCCCAGAGGCTGCATATAAGAAATAGCAGAGGCAGAGGCAGGATTTGAATCCAGACCGGCTGACTCCAGAGCCTGGGCCCTTAGCTCTGCACCACACCCCCAGCCCTCAGTCCTGGGCTGGCACCTGTCCTGCCCTCTCCAGCTGCAGGCCTCCATGGGCTTTGGAGCCCCAGCGCCTGGTCGCCAGACCTGCACCAACTGCTAACAGCAGCCCTCTGGCTCCAAGTCCTTCCTTAAGCCAGATGTGCAGCCTGAAGCCAGGCCAGGGATTGGAGCCTCATGCAGGGACCGCCCCAGTCAAACCCTAAACCCCAGGTACAGGTCACACCTGGGACAGCCGCCCCCCTCAGCACCAGGCAGCAGTGGGAGGTCAGGGGTGCAGACTCTGGGGCCAGCCAGCCTAGGTCACACCCCTGCTCCACCAACACTAGCTCCGTGACCTCAGCAGTTACTTAACTTGGTATGTGCATCCCAGTGTTCTCATCTCTAACATGGGAAAATACCGGCATTGATGTCCTACAGTTGCTGGGAGAGGATTAAGTGACTTAATTCATGTCAGGCACTGGGACCAGTACCTGGCACATAGTAGGCACTCATAAGTGTTAGAGGAAGTAGAAAGGACCTGGGGTGTCTAGCAGGTCCTGGAGAGGAGCCTGTTAGCTCTCTCTGTCCTTGGTTGGGCATGGAAAGGGACCCCCTTTGTCAGCTCTGAGCTGCACCAGCCCACGGATAGAGCTACCACGGTGGCCCTAGTGACCTGTAAATAACTGTCCTGGGGGATGGGGGGCACTCGGTCTGCTCGAGGCTGAGCCTCTGCCAAGCCTGGAGGATGGCCTGCTGCCATGCAGTGACTCACCAGCAGAGAGGCCAGGGCTCACCTTGGGTGGCCTCCCTCTGCAGAGCCCCCAAGGCAGACTTCAGCCCTGGGGGCAGGACCAGAGAGTGGTGACGGAAATCTGTTCCTGGGTCCAGACAGAGGATGTGAGGTCTGGAGGGGGGAGGGACAGAGCAGGTGTCCTTTGTAGAGTGTGTCCCTGGCAGGTGCCCCATCCTCACCGTTTCCAGAGGAGTCAGTGTTCCCATTTCACAGATGAGAACCCTGAGGTTCACAGGGGCTGTGTCATAAGCCCACGGCCCTGGAGCTGGCACTGAAGAGCTGGGACTTAAACCCAGGGCAGGAGCTGTGAACGAAACGCCTCGTCCACTGTGTTCTCTTCAGAGCCAAGGCCAGAGCCTGGCACGTGCCAGCCCGGCGGCACCCACCTGGGGAGGGGCTGGCTGGAGGGACTGCTTCCCCTCTAAGCTGCTTGGACCCCAAGGGGAGGCCGGTGGCTGCCCGGGGAGGGGCTTCACCAGGGGCTTTGGACACCGGCTCAGTTACTGTGTGGTTTCGAGAGAAGGTTTACCCTCTCTGGGCTGCTGGGAAAGAGCAGGGTTCACCATGGGCCTTCCCGCCCTCCCTCTGTGGTGGGGGCGGATGGCAGCCACGGTGATTAATGGGCTGGGGCAGGAGCACAGAGTGCCAAAGAGCAGCTAAAGGGGCTGACGACTGGGAAGCAGGTGTGAGGAGTCTGGGCGGTGCACACTCACCAAAGAAACAAGCAGAGAAGCCCCGGCTGGGAGCTCTGCAGCAGGAGAGGGTCAGCTTAGACATCAGGAGGGACCGGCCGGGTGGTTGGGCTCTAACGCGGATGGGGTGCTGGTGTGGGGAGGCAGGAAGCACCCTCAGTGAGCGGAGGAGAGGCTTGTCTTCTGAAGGAGACATCTGCCTGACACCCCTCTCCTTGAAGGATCAAAATGGTCCCCTCCAGGTTGCCATGGAAACCAGAGGCCTGTCACTTCTGTGGCCAGGGGAGGTAGGGGAGGAAGCAGGCCTGAGAAGGGGCCTCCGACCTTGAGGTCAGGGGACTAGGGTGTGGACTGAGGAAGGAAGGAGATGCCCCCGACCACTCCCTTGGGAGAGAGAGGTGCCCACAAGAACTGTGGCTGGGGGCCCCTCAGGCAGAGCCCCAGCCCCCGCCCCCCCCCC
>NW_005371972.1:1325867-1329675 GCF_000412655.1 Myotis brandtii | reverse complement strand
GAAATGCTGTGTTTTTCCAGTTGCCGGTGGTGACGTGGCCGTGGTCCCAGCTGGGCCATGAGCAGCCTGTGATTTCACCCTGGGCTGGTTCATTCCCTGATGTCTCCATGGCAACCAGCCTGTGCCCTCATGGGGCCAAAGTCCTCAGGGGGTGCTGGCAGCTTTGGCAGGGGCACCCGCCCCTCACCTGTGGTGGGGGCAGGGAGGCTGGGGGGGGGTTTTTTTTTGGAGGCGGGCTGGGAGCCAGGAGTCCTTCGAGTCACCACCACCTCCTTGACCAATGACCTTGTTCAAGTCATGTCTCCTCCAGGCCTTTGACGTCACCTACCAGCTTCCTCTGTGCCCGGCCCTCCTGACTCCAGTGTCTGTGGCTCAGGCGATGGCCAGGGGCCCTCGAAACTTTCCAGCCCCTTTCAAAGTTCCCCCGGGGCAGCCTGGAGCCAGTGCCACCTTGAACGGCACTTGGCAGCTCGGCTTGTGCTCTCTGGAGCCTTAAGCAGGTCACTTTCTAACCTTTTTGACTGGAACCCATAAGAATAGATATATTTTGCATCATGACCTCATGCACACACAGAAAGTTCTTACCATCGTCAGCCCTGCCCAGCCCACTGCAGCCATCCCTCCCCAGTTATGCGGACACCCAATGGTGGGGGGGGGGGTGAGAAGCTGGCCTCTCCTTTGTTTTTTGTTGTTTTTTTAAGTATATTTTTATTGATTTCAGAGAGGAAGGGAGGGGGGGAGAGAGAGAGAAAAAAAACATCAATGATGAAAGAGAATCATTGATCGGCTGCCTCCTGCACTCCCCCCCATTGGGGGTTGAGCCCGCAACCTGGGCATATGCCCTGATTGGGAATTGAACCGTGACCTCCTGGTTCACAGGTTGACGCTCAACCACTGAGCCACGCTGGCCGGGCTGGCCTCTCCTTTGCAAGCATTCCAAATTTCTGCAGGGGTCTGGGAGCCCCTCCCTCATTTCATTAGGTGGCCAGAGTGCGAAGGTGGTTGAGGCAGGGGCAGCAGAGCCTGGGGAGCCCCCTTGAAGAGGGGTCTGTGCTCCCCACCCCGACAGTGGCTTTCTTCAGAATGCCAGGCCCTTGTGCCTCTTCGTTATCCGTTTGGCATCCTAGTAGACAATTTCTGAAGAACTAGAACAAGCTCCCCCAACTGCCCATTTTACAGATGAGGAAAACAGAGGCTCGGAGAGGCAAAGGCACGTGCTCAAGGTCCCACAGGTGGTAGAGGGCGGGGCTGGGATTTGAACCGGGCCGTGTGGCACCAGAGCCTCCGCAGGTACCTCTAGAGCAGACCCTGGCACGGGGATCTGGGTACAGCTGACACATGAAGGACTGAGAGGCAGGACAGAGGACCAGAGCCGGAAAGGCTGTCTGTCATCCTGCAGGGGTGGCCTCATCCTGGGCCGCAGGGGACTGTGGAATGACAGTTAGGCTCAGAGTGTTCTGACCCCAAACAGAGGTGCTGGGATCTGCACCTCCAGTCACTGGCTAAGGGCCACTCAGGTGGGGTGGGGAAGGGAAGACATCAATTCTCAGATGCTTTCAGCTCCCGTTGCCTGAGGGCAGCCCACCTAGAAAGAGCGACAGGTGCTGCCCCTTGGAAGCAAAGCACATGGAGGGTGGGGAGGGCTGTGGATGCACAACCGGGAGAGAGATCCAGAAGGATCTGGGCATCGGCTGGAGCACCCACACTCTCTCCTAGGCCAGGCCAGGGGCCGTATAAGGCTTGTAAGGTCACTTGGCCTGGCCCTAGCAAGGCCTGAGGGGTGAGTTCATTAAAAGTTTGATCAAATACGGCAGCTAATGTTTAAGTTGATGATTCTGTATGACCCTCGGATGATGTTATAAATATCCCAATGGCCCTGGGCAGAGAGAAGGTTCCCCACCCGGCTCTAGGCCCACCCCTTCCCCTCCCTGTCCACACCTCTGCAAGTGTCAGTCTCAGTCCAGCCGCTCCCCAGTCTCTGGGGTTGCCTGGTGCCTCCCCACGAGGGACAAACCTCCTTGAGGTGGGAGAGCAGAGGGCTTGCTGGTCGCTTAGAGGGATTGGGGGCAGGGCACAGGGCAGGCAGGACTCCACGCTACGCCTGGTGTTTTGTCGGTTCAGCTGGGAGGACGGTGGCATCATTTTCGGAAATTGTGGAGGAAGACGAACTCGGGTTTGCGACCCCCATTTGCCCTGGTTTGCTTGCGGTGCCTTTGGGCATCCAGGTAGGGACCTGGAAATGCTGTTAGGAGCTCAAGCAGAGGTGGGGCTGGATGTGTGACTGTGGGCTCAGGCGCACACCCTGAGCCGGCCTGGGAGGCAGGAGGCGAGAAGGGCCCAGGATAGAGCCTGGGCAGGCAGGGGGCTGAGCAGGGAAGGAGGACTGAGAGGAGCAGCCAGGGAGGTGGAGGGGAGGCGAGAGGAGGGTGCGGCTCAGAGGGAGGGATGGGCTGTGTCCCGGTGCCCTCCAGGCCAGTGAGAAGCCACTGCTGAGCTTGGCCACATGGAGGTTCTGGCCACCCATGAGAGGCTGCTTGGCGTGGTGGAGGGGACACGGGAGGCCAGGAAGGAGAGGTGGACACAGTGCTTCCTGGGGGTGGGGTGCGGGGGAGCAGGAGCTGGAGGGAAGCGGCTCAGAGAAGGTCTTTAAAGGATGGGAGCGCTTGGGCTGCTAGGATGCTGGGGGCGGGCCCAGTGGCGAGGGACTGGGTGAGGCAGGGAGAGGAGTCAGAATGCAGGCCAGAGTCCCAGCAGGAGGCATCAAGCAGGTGCCACACGGATGGACCCGTTCGATGGAGCGGGAAACACAACCCACAGGAGAGAGAGCAGAGCCCTGGGTGTGGGCAGGGACGGGACCTGGCGGGGAGCCGGGACAGGTCTTTGTCACAGGAGGGAAAGCAGATGGTGTGAGCAACAACGCAGGCAGGGCTCCGAGGTGAAAAGAAAGGGTGATGCTTTTCGAAGGCTCTGGGTCTCAGCAAGGAATGGGGAGAAGCCAGCGGCAGGGGCACAGCGGTGGGTGCCAGGGATGGAGGTGGGAGGAGGAAAGGCGGGTGAGGTGGGCAACCTGGCGGGAATTAGAGACGTGTGGGAGGACCCCCGGGCAGAGTCCTGTAAGAGGTAGAGAGGCACAGAGCGGGTGCAGGGGGAGGGCAGAGGGTTGAGGGGTCCAGGGTGTCGTTGGCGGAGAGCTCATAGGATTTGCAGGAGTCTTAGCTGGGCTGGGAGAGAGGTGAGGCCATGGGAGCCAGTGGAAAGTAGGTACAAGAATTGGAGGTCTCCTTGGGGCCAAAAAATGCCAGCGTGTGGTGCTAGAATTAGGGAAAATGGAGTAACAAGCAGATGGGCAAGTAATTCCCATTGTGGGGACCAGGCCGGACACAGCTGCTGTGGCTTTGGGTCTGTTTTCTACAAAATGACGATGGGTGCTAATCAAGTCACGCCCGCCCCCCAGGGCTGGCCTGACCTGGCTTCCGGGAGAACACTCCTGTCTCTCTCATTTCCAGATCTGTTCACAGGAGTCCACAAGGATTGCCCCATGCCCCCGGGCACAGGCCCCCTGAGCCCACTGCCCTCCAGCCGCCCACCCACCCTCATTCCGGACTATGTCACTGGCAAGGTAAGCTGGTCACACGTCATCCCCACCTTCACCCCTGCCTCCGCCCTGGTCCTGGGCTGTTCCCTGCGGCTCCCACAGGGAGCTCCTCCCCTCCCGGCCTCCTGGGCTCGGGGCCCGGAAGGTTTGCTGTTCGGCTGGATGGAGGTCTGCATCGGGCCGGGCCTTCGGGAACTGGACCAGGCTTTAGAA
>NW_005371972.1:1315685-1325724 GCF_000412655.1 Myotis brandtii | reverse complement strand
AGTTTTGTTACCAGCCCAGGACACCTTAGCAGCCTGCACTGCCCTGCACTGCCCTGCACTGGGGAACGAAAGGAGTAGGATTCTTAGATCTCGCGAGGGGCCTCACATCCTGCTGCATAATTTCTGCTCTTGCCCCAGAGGTCATGACCTTGAACCTACCAATTGATAGAATTACCTTTTTGTTGTTGTTGTTTGAGCACATACCACATGCTAAGCATTGTGCTAGGCACGTGCTCACATGATCTCATTTACGCTTCCCCACAGCCGAGGGGTAAATGGCATTGTCCCTTTTTGCAGATGAAGGAACTGATGTTCTGAGATGTTATTAGTCTAAGGATGCCCAGGCTAAGGGGCTGAGCCAAAACTCGAACCCAGGTCTGATCTGCCCCCTGCACCAACGGCCTCTCCTGGCAGAGGCCGTGCCCCACACACACACACACACACACACACACACACACACACACACTTCTTTCTCTGCGTGCCAGGGGACAGCAGGGCACGACCCAGGAGTGGGCAGACCCGCCACCTCAGGGAGCACCAGAAGGTGACCCACATCGCCGTCCGGAGCTCTAGGACTCCTGGCATCTGCTGGCACCGTGCCAGGCCCTCCTGCTCCTCTTTCTCCTTTTCTTTTAGGACAAACAGATGGGTTTCTGTTGGGATCCTTGGCAGGTCAGTGCACTTGCTCACCCCCCAGTCTAGCCAGTGCCCTCCTTCCACTGGGCCCAGCGTGGGCATTCGGTTCTGCCAGCCCTGGGGCCGGGGGCAGGGGAGGGCGGTGAAAATGGTGGGGTGGATGGTCCTGTGGGCGTTGGCAGGATCGCCCTGGCCCTGCCCACTGCTCAGGGGGTGGTCGTGGTGGGGGGACTTCCTTGGGCAGGTCTGCCCATCTGCTCCCCCCTCCGCCGTGCAGAGATGCTTCCAGACCACCAACGGCTACCTGTCCGACTCCAGATCCTGCTCCAGCAGCTACCACGTGGCAGCCCTGGCCACCTCGTCCCTTGTGGGTAGGCGGCAGCTGCCCTCTCCTGCCCTTGGAGTTGCACGGCCCGCCCGACACTAGCTGTGTGTGTGTGTGTGTGTGTGTGTGTGTGTGTTTTGGGGGAGAGAGGGAGAGCGAAGCTGAATTGCAGCTGGAAGGATTGTGGCCCCATGGATTCACCATTTTCCAAATGCGAGGCTCCAAGAGCTGGGTCTGCAGGGAGTAGTGACGGGTTCCCGCCCCCATGGGTGGGATTGTCGGGGCCTCCAGCAGCTCTGAGGGGGACCGCCCGGGTTTTCAGATGTGTGCCTGGTGTGGCCTCCCCGCCCACCCGCTCTGCAGCGGGTGACATCTGCCTGTCACCGAGATGAGAATTGCTGTGTGAGTGGTTTACTGAGGGACTTGCTTTAGGGCCGTGGTCGGCAAACTGCGGCTCGCGAGCCACATGCGGCTCTTTGGCCCCTTCAGTGTGGCTCTTCCACAAAATACCACATGGGGGCGCGCACGTACAGTGCGATTGAAACTTTGTGGCCCATGCGTAGAAGCCGGTATTTTGTGGAAGAGCCACACTCAAGGGGCCAAAGAGCCGCATGTGCCTCGCGAGCCTCGGTTTGCCAGCCACTGCTCTAGGGCAACCTATAGGAGTGAGGGCAGCGGGACAGGGCGGGGGAGGAGCTTGGCAAAGCCTGGTGGCAGGCGTCTCCCCTTCCCCAGCCCCATCCATGGGAGCCCAGGAGTGTGAATCGCACTTCAGCCAGTTGGCTGGCTTGGCTGCCCCTGCCCCTCCGGCACCTCCGGGTGAGGCAGCTGCCATAGCTAAGGGCGAGCCTCCAGACAAGGGTGCAGGTGTGCCAGTGGGGGGTGGGCACGCAGGCCAGGAAAGGGGCCTCAACGGGCCCTCCAGCATCTGCCCTGCCTCCCGGCACAGCCTTCTGGGCCATTCTCAGCGCTCCCCTTGCCCACAGCTTTGCTCAGTGTACCTTGCGCTAGCCTTTCATTAGTCCCTCCTCCCTCAGGCCTCCCTGGCTCCCCGGGCCCTTGCTGCCCTCCCCCCAACATCAGCCTGTGCTGCTCCCTCCCCCTGAAACCCCTTCTCTCCACCTCCCCTGCCCTTCAGGGGCCACTTAGACACCTCCTCCAAAAACCTCCTAGTTGCCAACACTCCCCTACGTGGGGGAGGGCTCTCCCCTCCCTCCTCCCTGTGGTTTTCCTCTCGCTTCCTTTGTGGCTACTGTCTTTCTTGTGTTGCTGTTCTTTACGTCATGGCGCTGGAGCCCGGTGACTCCCAGACCTGTTGTCGGGCTTGACTGGGGAGATGCTGAATCGTTCTTGACAACCCTCTCTGTCAGCTTCCACATCCAACGTCTACTCCTAGGAACCCCTCAGGTCCCCGCTCCCCCATCTGCCCAGCCCTTGTCCCGTCTCCTGCTGGATCCCTTCAGTGGCCCCTAATGTCCCCCTGTCTCCACCCTGGGACCCTAAGCCCGGACTTAGGATGCTCTTCCTCAACTACAGATCTAACCCGCTCCCCTCCTGCCATCGCCCTGCTGTGGCTCCCCATTGCTCTCAGGACATCGGTGCCTCCGCCTGGCTCTCAGCCCCCAGTCTGGCCCCTGGTAGGCGCCCCAGCCTCTCCGCCATCCCAGCCCTGGTAACCCTGGAGCCACACCCGACTCTTCCATGCCTTCATCATCTCATCTCTGAAACGGCCTCTATCTGTCTAACCCAACCGCCTTCAAAGCCCCAATCCAGTCCACCTCTTCCAGGAAGCCTTCCCTGCCTGCAGTGCCCCACACAGGTCTCACCCACAGCAGAGCTGGCACTGGCCCAGGCCCAGGCAGCTCTCTCAGAACTGTATTCATGGAAAAGGGGAGGGCTGGGCGGGGGGGGCGTCTTGAGTGGATCCTTGAGCAGATCTTGGGCAGAAGGGTCTGAACTTGGTCGGAGAGAGAATGAGGGGTGTGGCGAGGCTGGGAAGGAAGCTCCCAGTGGACAGGAGCGTTGGCTGGGAGCAGGACCCCGGGAGGGCGTGGGGCAGGGAGGGGCACAGGCGTTGGCCGGGCTTGAGGAATCGGGTAGGTACAGGGCGTTGCTGGGGATGGGGCTGTGAGGATGCAGAGCATCGGTTGGGAACAAGGCATTGAATGGATGTGGGGTACAGGTCATTGGATGGGCCTGTTCTATGGGGGGGCCAGGGGTGTTGGGGTGGGGCTCTGAGCCAGGCAGTCACGCGACGGCTCTCACTGTCCCCAGGGGTGGTGCAAAGCATCAAGGACCACATCACGAAGCCCACGGCCATGGCACGTGGCCGCGTGGCCCACCTCATCGAGTGGAAGGGCTGGAGGGCCCAGCGGTCGGGCTGGGAGCTGTCCCCAGCCGAGGACGAGCACTACTGCTGCCTCCCGGATGAGCTGCGTGAGGCCCGCTTTGCTGCCGGTCAGTGGGGGGCGGAGCTCGGGACCCGCACTGGCCAGGGCTCTGGTCCTTGGGGGACACAGCATCACCACGGGGCATTGTCTGGGCAGGGAGAACAGTGCCTGGGGTGGCCAGGGCATTCGGTGGGCACTCTGATCACCAGGGCCTGCATGGACAGCCCAGGGCCCCCCAGGCTGTCGGGTGCCAGGCCATCCAAGCACTCTGCCGCCCCCTCCCCCCGCACCCCCTGCCGTGCCCTCTCTGAGCTGGTCCCGCTGTCCCCACAGGGGTCGCTGAGCAGTTCGCCATCACAGAGGCCACACTGAGCGCCTGGTCCTCGCTGGACGACAAGGAGCTGCACCCCGAGAACAGCCCCCAGGACATTGTCCAGCTGCAGGGTACCGCCCGAGCGGGCACCAGGGCGGGGGGAGGGGGGTGGCCGGCAGAGCTGGCGCTGCAAGCCGCCCTGTCACCAAATGCACTGTGACCTCAGATAAGCCCTTTCTTCCCTCGGTCTCAGCTTCTTCATCTGAAAAATGATCCTTGCCCTGCCCATTGCCAAGGGGTGCCGTGAGCATAAAGGAGAAAATAGTAGTAATAATAATAAATATTGTGAATTGAGGGCTTTCTGTGCTAGAACCCAGGGTTACTACTAAGGGCTTCGACGAGCCTGGGTCCTGGGTGAAGCCAACGTACCTCTGATCTCATTTAATCCTCCTCTGGCTGGAGGGGAGGGAGGCTCAGGGTGAACACCGGTTGTCCCAGTTCTCAGAGCGCAGGACTCGAAGCAGAGCCTGCTCCTAACTACACGCACTGCCCTAGTGAGAAACGGGCTCAGAGAGGCTCTGTGACTTGCCTAAGGTCACACAGCTTGGCAGTGACAAAGCAGGATTTGGAGGCCGGTCTTCTGCCCCTTGCCCACCCTCACACACCAGGGGAGGCAGAGGAGGGTCCCGGACTCTACCCCTCACCCCCACCTCCCTTTGGTTTTCCAGACCTGGACAGCATCTACCTTCAGGACAGTCTTCTGAGCGGCCCCTCGCAGGATGACAGCCTCCTGGCCTTCTCCTCCCCCGGCCTCTCCCCTGACGGCTGGCCCTCACCCGAGGAGCCCCCCATCACAGCTGCTGCCCCCCAGCCCTCCAGCCCTGAGCAGCAGCACCGGCCCCGGCTGCCCGGGGGCCCAGGGCCCGAGGGTGGGTCCTGCCTGCAGGGCTCCCTCCCCTCAGTGGACAGCGGCTCCCTCTCGGAGGAGGAGGACGAGGTGTTCTATAACTGAGGCCCAAATACACCCCCGTCTCGCCTGTGGGCAGCTTAGGCGTCTCAGGACGTGGGGTCAGGCTGGGCCTCTCGACCCTTCAGGGCAGGCACGGGGTGGGGAGGCAGGGGGCGAGGCCGGCACTCCCGTGGACCACTTCGTGCCTCAGTGGACCTGCCGCAGTGGGAGCCATAACCCCTCTCTCCCTTCTTGGCTCCTGTGGGCCCCTTCCCCCCAGCAGGGTTCCTGCCGCCCGAGCTCAAGGACTCAGCAGACACCAGGGCAGGCCCCCAGGCAGACAACCTCAAAGGGCCTGGGAGACCCACTTGCTGTGGGGCCTGAGGACCCTGCCTGGTCCCAGAGCCAGTCCCTCCCGCCTCCCTCTGTGCTTCTGCCCCATCAGAGGTGGGGTAGCCTCTTCCGGTAGCTAAGCATCTGCTCCTAAGTGGTCATCCGAGGACACCCGTCTCCATGGACTGTCTGTCTGTCCCTCACCCTCTGACCCTGGTGCCCCGGCTCCCCCTCCTTGCGCCCTCCTGTCACCTCCCTGAAAGCTCTCTGAAGACATTAAAGTGGCGGATTCACCCTGGATGGACTTGGCCTGGTCTCTGCTGGGGAAACCGTGTCCTTGGGGCTCCTGGGCCGAGAGGGTCTAGCCCAGAGGTTCTCAACCTGTGGGTCGCGACCCCTTTGGGGGTCAAACGACCCTTTCACAGGGGTCGCCTAAGACCATCAGAAAACACATATATAATTACATACTGTTTTTGTGATTAATCACTATGCTTTAATTATGTTCAATTTGTAACAATGAAAATACATCCTGCATATCAGATATTTACATTACGATTCATAACAGTAGCAAAATTACAGTGATGAAGTAGCAACGAAAATAACTTTATGGTTGGGGGTCACCACAACATGAGGAACTGTATTAAAGGGTCGCGGCATGAGGAAGGTTGAGAACCACTGCTCTAGAGGGACTCAGGGAGGGCCCCTGCCCCTCAACACGCATACAGCTGGTCAGTGTGCTACCCCCCAGCTGGGAGAGTCCCCACAGGAGAGACTGTCCGGGGAGCCGCACCCGGGGGCCTGCACCAGCAGCCCTGGCTCAGCCAAGGAGGAGGCTGGGGCTGGGAGGAAGGTAGCTGGGCCACAGGGTCCTGCTTATACATGAGGATGAGCAGTGTAAGGCCTGGTGGGGGACCCACTCTCCCCATATCTCCCTGCCAGGAGGAGTGGGAGACCAGGACCCCCGGCCTGCACTGCCCACCTGACCACAAGCAGCCCCAAGAGCTTGCTCAGCCAGCACGGGAAGAAGCTGGGGTGCCACGTGAGTGCCCTTGGAGCGGAGATGGGGGATGAATTGCAGCTCTGGGAAACGGCTTTATTTCTCTCAGGAGCCTCTGGTTGGGCGTCGACCCCAGAGGGGATTGTGCCTGCCCTTGGTGACAGCATCCATCAATCTCATCAGTCATTGGTGAATTTGACGGACAAGAGGTTTCCTGCTGTCTTGCATTCTGAGCTCGGTCCACGGTGGGATTTGTCCTTCAAGGCAGGTGGCACTTGTCCCACCCAGGATGGGACATGGTGACTATGGAGCCCTCTGAGGTGCAAGGTCAGAGCTGCCTGTTTCACTGAGGAGCTGAGCTGGGCTGGGGGGAGGGCAAGCTGTGGTGGGCAGGGAGGCAGGATGCCTGCCCCATCTGCTTCGCCAGGGCACTTAGGTGCCCCGGTTCGTCTTGCCAGGCTGGCTCACTTTGGGGCCGGTGGGTTTGTCACGTTGGAAATGGCTTTCTTCAACTAAAACAGAGAAAGGGGAGCTTTTGGGGGGAAGGATGTAGAGGAGGTTGCGAATGGGGGCTCCAGTGTTGTTGGACTCCCCTAAGGGTTGATTCTGGGGTGAGTGTTTGAGTCAGTGCCTCCCCATTGCACGGATGGGATCACTGAGGCCTAGAGACTGGCAGGGCTGGCCACTGGTCATAAAATAAGGTAGGGTAGCCAGGCCCAGTGGCCACTTTGGGCCAGGAAGTGGGGCTCATCAGAATCCCACGAGGCCCCTCAAAATTTGGATGGGAGGGTATTGGTGCCTTCCACCTCCCCAGTCTTGGGTTGGAGGTACCAGGGCCCCTCGACTCTGCTCCACCCGGGGGACCCTGGTACCTCCACCCAAGACACGGTGCCCACAGCTCTGCCTCGAGACGTCACGAAGAGGGACTGAAGGTTCAGCAGCTCGAAGAGGTTGTG
The DNA here is from genome assembly GCF_000412655.1 of Myotis brandtii. NCBI lineage: Eukaryota > Metazoa > Chordata > Mammalia > Chiroptera > Vespertilionidae > Myotis > Myotis brandtii. The sequence continues at coordinate 1,318,825 of NW_005371972.1, read as the reverse complement.
TGCCTGGAGGAAGGGTGGGTAGGAAATGCTGGAGGACAGGTGGCACGGCACCCACACCGCCCTCTGGCTTCAACTTATCCCTAACCGGAGGCTTTGAGCAGAGGTGGAGGAGCGGTACCCTCGCCTCCACGTCTCCCACCCGGGAAGGGAATGGTGGGTGGAAGACCAGGACCTGAGCCTGCAATGTCCAAAATGACCACGAGGGGTCGCCAGAGTCCACACAAGGAACCAATGGGGAAAACCTGTTATCCAGCAACAGTGTCACAGAGGGGTTGGGACCACCCCCAAACCCCCAACCGGCTTCTTCCCCTCCCTGACCCCGTGTTCCAGGCTCTGTGCTTGTGTGGGGGAGTGGGAGGGTATCAGCACTCAAAGGGATTAAATAATTTTCCCAAGATCACACAGGGAGAAAGCAGTGGATCTGAAATTGAAACCCAAAGACATAATTCAAACACTGCCTCTCTCCACCCAGAGGATTCTATTATGTAAACCCTCTCACTTCCCTAGCCTTTGCATCATCCCAACAACTCTGGGTGTGGGGTTCGGAGAGGGCAGGAGCTGCTCTGCCCGTTCTGCTGATAAGGAAGCGGCCCAGGGGGGACAGAGCCACGCTGGCTGCATGTAGGGAAGGTGTAGGGAAGGTGGAGCCGAAGTTTCCCTCTCTGGTCTTCCCCTCTACCCCAGGGTCCTTGTGCCCGTGCCTGAGTCCTCCCCATTACCTCGTGCAGGGAGGTCTCTGGAGACAGCTGCAGGGTCACTGGCTCCATGGGGCAGCCCCCAGCCAAGATGTCCTGGAGATAGTGCTGGGGACAGGGAAGGGTTTTGGGAGCCTGGGCCGGCCTCCCTCTCCCCCAGGCTGCCCCGCTCAATCCTCCTCTCCCACAGATCAGCTGTCCCCTCCACTCCCACCCTGCTGACTCCCCAACTCCCCCAACACCCCGCATGAGTACCACTTGGTGTCCTGGAGCCCAGGAAGGTGGCTCAGCCTGGAGGGCCTGCAGCAAGTGGGCCCTTCGCACGGTGCCCACCAGGATCTGAGATTCTGGACAAGCGGAGAGGGAGAAAGCTGAATTATGAGGCAGGAATTTGCATTTCCTGGGCACCTACTACGTGCCAATAACTGTGCTAGGTGGGGCCTGCAGCAAGTGGGCCCTTCGCACGGTGCCCACCAGGATCTGAGACTCTGGACAAGCGGAGAGGGAGAGAGAGAGGAAGAAGGAGAGGGAGAGGGAGAGAGCTGAATTATGAGGCAGGAATTTGTATTTCCTGGGCACCTACTATGTGCCAATAACTGTGCTAGGTCTTCTTGTGTCTCTCAGGAACGTACAGCAGCCTGTGGGTCAGGAACTATTGTCACCCATTTTATAGACGAGGAAACTGAGGCTTAGCAGCACAGAGGGGCTAATTGTCTTACCGGAGGTCACTCAGCTTCTGACATGGAGGTGTGGTAGCCAGAGGAGGCTAAGGCTGCTGGGGGCCAGGAGCGAGTCTGCTCACCCTGAGGTCCCCCACGTGGCAGGCCTCAAAGCAAGAGCAGCTTTGGGACACCTGTGCCATAGGGCGGGGTTTTGTTCCCCCCTCCCCACAGGAAGATTCCCCCCTGGTTCAGCCCAGTGAAGGCAGGCACCCGGGAGCCCACCATGTTCTGAGGTCCTACTGTGTGTTGGGGGCTTGGCAAGTCTCAATCCAGGCTATCGCTGGACTTTGCAGGTACTCGGTTTTGAGGCAACAGCCTGATAGTTTTGCTTCTTATCCAGTAAAGTAAAAACTTTACAATTAGACCTTTACAAACAAACACTTAAAGCTATTTCTTGAGTGATCAGTAGGGTCCCACGGCCCAGGGCTGCGGGTTGGGAGCTTTTTGCCTCCTGTGGCTCCGAGGGTGGCGTGGACTTTGTCTGGAGGCCAGTTGTCTTTGTCCCAGGAGGGGAGGCCTCTTGGAAGGGGTCTCCTCTGCGAACATGTTCAAGGGGGACCTTGGGCATGTTCTGTGGGACGATGTAAGGGCTGCCCCAATTTGGGTGGGGACACCGCAGGTCGTAGCGTGGTTTGCCCCTGACGCTGCGGCTCACAAGTGGCCCAGGCCTCTTAGGGTGGCTATGGGGGCGGTTAGGACCCGTATGGTTGTGCAGGTTGCTCACTCGATGAGGTACCTGCCCAAAGGACAAGCAGGGACCAAAACCCAGCTGTGCCACGCTTGCCAGGTGTGCATCCTGTCTCATGTGCACAGAGGGGACATAAAGGTGACAGTGGCCGTGAGTGGACATGGCTGTACTCCCCCCGACTTTCCTTTCCCACTCGCACTGTACTTGCCAGTGGAGAACGATGCTCTAGCCAGATGCTTCCCCAAGACCCCGCTTCTGTGTCTTCTAACAAGGGCCCCATTCATCCTTCTTTACAAAGATGCTCTCAGGGATTGTGGCGGGGACTCGGCGGGGCAGTGTTGGAAGGGGAGGCGGATGAAGGAACCCTTTGAGACCCTGGTAGCGCCCCATCACCCTACCCCCACGCCCCGCACACCAGGCCTGGCCTCTAGAACCCCCAGGTCTGCCCTGGAGAGCTTCGCAAGCGCCCTCTCATCTCCCGTGGCAGCACAGAAGCCACCCCAAGCAGGCTGGTCAGTCTCCATCTTAACAACGAGGAGGAATCAGGCTCAGGGAGGTGAAGTGATTCCCCAAAAGGCACCCAGTTACCGAGCCCGGATCCAGATGTAGGGCCAGTGCCCTGCTTCCCCTCTCCTGGGCCTGCGCCACCAAGAGGAGGTGGAGGGAAGGCCTCTCCCCATCCCCCTCTTCCTGCTGAGCACCTGTGCTCTCCTCCAGGGGGTACTCAGCCTTGTCTGTGGAGGTGATGACCTTGACCACCTCCTCCAGTGGCATGTCCTTGGCCAGCGTGGTGATGCTGCAGTTCATAAAGTGCTCCACAATGACGCGGTGAGAGCTGCAGGCAGAGGGGTGCTCCCGTCAGGTCCTGGGGTGAGGGCACGAGGCGGGGTATCCCAGAGGGAGAGTTGCTGGTGCTCCAGTGTGGGCACAGACTGAGAGGTTCCCGGAATGAGCAACACCTGGAGCCCCGAGGTCGAGAGAGGCACCTGGGGACCGGCTCACCTATGGTCTGGCTCTGAATTCTCGCCCCACCCC
>NW_005371972.1:1313546-1315639 GCF_000412655.1 Myotis brandtii | reverse complement strand
TCGTTCATTGAGAAGCCTTCCTTAGAGAATGTCATTTGAAGAAAAGTTTGATGGCAAAAAGTGGGGGGGGAGCTTTAAAGTTTGAAAACACCCCCATTTTACAGATGGGGGAACTGAGGCTTAGAACAAGGTGGCGGCTGGCATGCATTCGGAGCTGGGCCCCGGACCCGGCACTCTCAGCCTTAGTCCTGCCTCTCCGGGGACAGAGGCTGCTCTGGTCCTGCCTGGTGGAGTGAGGACCTCCAAGCCTGCTTGTGCCACTTCCACCGAGCACCGTGGGGAGCGGCAGGGGCCTCCCAGGCCGGCTGCTGACTCTCTGTGTGACCTGGAGCAAGACACGGCACCTCCCTGAGCCCGTTCCCAACACCTGGGCGGTATCTGTCCTGTTGTGAAGACGGACTAATGACGAGTAAGACACGGAGGCCCAGGAGGCCAAGGACTTGCCCAAGGTCACACAGGGAGCTGGGGAGAGCGGAGACCAGAGAGCAGCCCCTCCCACACCACCCACGTCCAAGGTCAGCTGCAGTGAGGTATTGGGGGGAGCTGCACCCCCAGCCCACCGGGACACCCCCACCCCTCTCAGCCAGCCTGAGGCAGGCGCCGCTCACCTGATTTTTCGGCCCCGGATCCACGGGAGATATGGCAGCTTCTTGACAATGATGGTGCCGTCGTAGAAGGAGGGCTGGCAGCTCTGGGCAATGGCGTTGGCCGCCAGCACCGCCATCAGCACGGGCAGTGCGTGCACGATCTGGCCGGTCAGCTCGAAGGCCAGCAGCGCCGTGGAGACGGTGTGGGTCACGGCCCCTGAGAAGGCCGCAGCCCCTGCGGGGGGCAGAGTCAGGGCAGGGGCTCAGGCCAGGGGCCAGCTTCCCGCAGAGGGCGGGGCTGGGGAGGCTGTGGCCAGGGGCCAGGTGGGTATTGTCCAGAGGCCACACGCTGGCCACCGTTGGAGCGCCCAAAGCCTGGGCTCGGTGAGGGGAGAGCAGTGAGGGTGGGGATGAGGAATCAGGGACAAGACAGGCGCTGGAGAGAGTAATGGGGCCCAGGGAAGGGTGGGGGCTCATTGGGGGGCTCTGCGACCACCCTATGCCCTGCAGAACCGCTGGCTGATCCTCCAGGTCCAGCCCACCCAGTGGGGCCCTGGCCCACTTACCTGCCAGGGCATACCCCCCGGGCATGATGGGGTTGGTGACCCCTCCGGCCACTATGCCCTCAGGGAAGGCAACAGAGAGGGCCTCCCCTATGAGGCGCCCAACGGCAGCTCCTAGCCACAGACTTCGGGTGAGCAGGGCTGACCTGGCCCCTCAGCCCTCCATCCTTGGGGACGACCTCAGTACCATGCTGGGGAGGGAGGGGCGGACCAGGAGCCATGCCTGCCCCACACCCTGAACCTCTAAGACCCTCAGGACCCCAGACTCACCGAAGATGAATATGGGCATAAAGTAGCCAGCGGGCATGGGGATGGTGGTGGCCAGGATCAGCATCCAGAACTGCGGGTGGGGAACCCAGAGGGGCAGAGGCTCGAGGCAGCTGGGCCATAGTGGGCAAGGGAGGGGCAGGACAGGGGACAAGGCGTGTCCCAGGGAGAAAGAGGGTGCTCAGGCGCATTGCCGGGGGCTGGTGCCAGAGAAGGCGCTGGCCAGCAGAAGGAGCCTGACGCTGACAAAGTGCCTACTGTGTGCCAGGGGCTCTCCTTCCTTCCCTCTCAACCTTACCTTTGAGGAGGCGCCATAAATATCCCATTTTAAAGATAGGGAAACCAAGGCTCAGAGAGCCGGAGCGACTAGGCCCCGACACACAGCGGGCAAGGGTCAGGCCAGGGAGCGTGGGCAGAAGGCCCAGGTGCTGTGCTGCACGCCGGGGGAGGCACCCCATCCCCCCATGACGGGTCTCGGCTGTAGGCACACGCCTGGGGGCCCCGGGGCGCCCACCTTCATAACCAGGAAGAAGGCAAGGGTCCCAAAGATGGTGAACCGCGGGTGGTACCACTCGAACCACAGGTTCTGGGGGTCGGGCTCGGCGGGCCAGGGCGGGGACGAGTTCCGGGTGATCAGTGCCCATGAGTTGTTGTCAAACAGTGTGTCCAGGTGCTG
>NW_005371972.1:1308906-1313043 GCF_000412655.1 Myotis brandtii | reverse complement strand
AGGTGGCCCCTCTGCCACCCCTCCGGGCAGCCGTCCCCCCACCCCCCACTGCCTGACCTGGCCTCCCACCCTCTCCCCCACTTCCCAGTGTAGGGGGCTTGGGAGCTGCTCAGAACCTCCCCTTCGTGGGGATTGAGGGAGATGACAGGAACTAAGTGGAAACAAATTGGGGTCCCCCCTCCCACTGCCCCAGCTCCGGGCCCCTTACCCGAGAAGCCATGAAGCGGCCCACGCCAGGGGGGTAGGTGATGGAGGCGAGAACCAGGGCGGCCAGGGCGGAGTACAGGGGCTTGCTGTGGGGGTGCAGGGGGGAGCTCCAGGGCCACTCTCCCCTTCGCCCCCACCTCATGGCCCACCACCCTGGGGGCTGACACTGGGGCAGGAACAGGAGGAGGGTCCGTCCCCCAGTCGCTGTGTGACAAGGGGCAGGGCTGATGGGAGAGTTTGGGACAGAGGCCTGCTGGGACCAGGACAGAGCCCAGCCAGGTGGGTGGGGGTGGGGGGGTGTTGTGCGTGGCCAATCAAGGGCAGGTAGGGGCTGACTTTGAGGTGCCAATGCCAGGGGCAGCCAAGTTTGGGGAGGAGAGGGGGCTCCGTAACGAACTTGGGGCTCCGTGGGGAGTGGGGTTCAGGGAGGGAGTGAGGACTCCGGAGGGTGGGGGTTACATGGAGGGTTGCTAGCCCAGTGAGCAGGGGAACAGCGCCTGTGGGGACCTGAGAGGGGTGTTATGAGGGAATGGGGCTCCTTAAGTGGGGTGGGGGCTAGGGAGGTTTGGGAGGCTCAGTAGGAAGATGGGGTGCAGTCAGTAGGAGTTGTGGGCTCAGGAGACTGAGTCCCTGGGGGGCGGGGGTCTCCCTGAGAGGCCCAGCCGCGGCCCAGAGCCCACCTGGTGGCCAGTAGTTTGGAGGTGAGCGGATTCGTCTTGACGAAGATGAGGAAATTTCGCTGACAGAAGAGGTACGCGCAGCTCAGGACGCCACAGATGGCCCTGCGGGGCGGTGGGGTGAGTCCAGAGCAGCTCCCAGGGCCACAGGCAGCGGTCCGGACCTGGGGAAGCCCCTGTGGGGCTGCAGGGACCCGAGGCTCCGCTCACCCCAGCGCCACAAAAAAAAAGATCTCCGGCAGGTCGAAGGGGACGTCCACCCGGAAGCTGGTCTTGAAGAGGGAGGTGATGGTCTCTGTGAGGAGGGGCGGGGGCGTCACACTCACACCCCAGCCCCGGCCCCTGCTCCCGGCCCAGCTCTGTCCCTTCCACCCTCAGGGCCCCATCCTTCCCGCCCAATACAGGTCAGCTCCCTCCTCCCGCCTAGAAGGAGCTGGGGATGGAAGAGGAGGGAGAGGGGAGGGGGAGAATGGGGAGAGGGGAGAATGGGGAGATGGGTGGGGAGGTGTGGGTGAGCCCTGGACTCACCCTGCTCGCTGTTGAAGACGGCCAGGAGGCGGAACATGAAGGCCCCGCAAGTGGCGGCGAAGAAGCCCCTCCAGTAATCCCAGACGGAGAAGTGGGAGGACATGACCTCGATGCTGAACAGGACGCCTGGGGACGGCGCTGAGCTCAGGCAGAGCCCCGGCGCCCTGGCCCCTGGGTCCTGCCCTCCTGGCCTGCAGACAGGGCCTCCCTTCTCTCTGGCTCTGAGCCCAATGAGGGGAGGGCCGGGCAGGCACTCCGCCTCCAGGGAACATGCCACCTCCTCCCTGTGGATGGGACTGCTATGGTCCCATTGCACGGATGAGGAAGTGAGGCTCCGAGAGGTGAACTGCTGGGCCAGGGCCACACAGAGAGCTGCTCTCACACCCAAGCCTGTCTAAGGTAACCCCGAGGCGCCTGACCCCCACTCACTCACCCCCACCCTGAGCGGGCAGGACTGCTGTAGGAAACAAGACCAAAATTAGTCCTCATCCCTCCTCCGGGCCCCTCCAGGAGACGGGGGTGAGGGGGGGGTGCTGTGGGGAGCCCCAGGGTGCTAGGGGAGGGGCGAAGACGGGGTCTCACCGCTGAAGGGCGCTGCGAAGACTGTGGCCACGCCCACCGCCGCTGCCGCCACCAGCATTTCGTTTTGTTTGCTCTTGTTCTGGGGGATCCGAGTCCTGGGCTCAGATCAGCCCCCTCCCTCTCGTTCCCTCCAAGGGGGCCCTCCCCGAGCCCCTTACCTCGGACTCCCCAATGGTCTTGGTGCGCACGCGGCCCAGGTAGGCAGCGATCATCACACACAGGTGCACGAAGGGGCCCTGAGGGGAGAAGGGACCTGGAGGGGAGCCGGGCCCTTGCTGCTCCCTCTCAGGGCCCAGGGTTGGGGGACAGAGGGAACCTCCTCCAGACACAGCACGGTTGCCCCCCCACACCCACCTCTTCCATCTCCCAGCCCCTTGTCACACTCTGGGGACCCGGCCTCCCCAAGGCTGAGCCCCGGAAGGCCGGCATTGGCCCGAGTCCCGCCTGACCCTGCGGGGGTGGGTGGTAGGGAAAAGGCAGGCCTGGGGGAGGGGGGGTTGCTCTCTCGCTTGCTCGTACCACTTTGCCCAGGAAGATGGTGCTGCCGGAGGCCAGGGTGCAGGTGAGGCCCACCACCTTGGCCCCGAAGTTCTTGATGTCCAGGTAGTCCTCCAAGACCACCCCGGACAAGATGGTCTTCAGCTCCGGGATTCCAGAACCTTGGCAGCAGGAGGGACAACCTTGGGGTTGAACTCTTCGCACCTGACCCTGCACGGTGTTTCCCACCACCCTCTGTCAGGTCCTTTAAAACCCCAGGAGTAGGTTTCTTCAACCCATTTTCCAGAGGAGGAAGCCGAGGGTCAGAAAGGAGACGCGAATAGCCCATGTCCTTCCAGCTGGGCCTGGCACGTGGCTGTGGCAGACTCGGGGGCGGGGGGGACCCAGGCCACCCTGGATGCACCCCTGGAGTTCCCAACTGCTGGCCGGGAGCTGGAGGCAGAGCTGAGAGGCCTGGGGAAATACTCTGGGCATCGGCCCTGCAGGAGAACCTGCCACCGTTCTCCCCATCACCACCCAGAAAAACTCTCAGAAAGGGGCCAGAGCCATCAACGACCCAGGAGTCAAGATCTGGTCTTCGTGCTATGTGACTTGGGGCAAGTGACACGACTCCTCTGAGCCTGATTTCTCCGGCTATGAAGTAGGGGTACTGCCTCCTGCCTCCACCCATCAGAAGCCTGAGGACATGAACCCATGGGGACTGCAACGCCCGGCCAGGCTCACCTCCTGAGAAGGGCGTGATGCTCTGTGAGAAGCCAGAGGAGAAGGAGACCAAGGCCATGGGGTACACGGTCCAGGAGAGATACCGGAGCAGGTGGCTGTCTCCAATCTCCCGGTACAGCCACTTGTGTGCTGGGAACAGCCAGGAATCAGGGAGCACCCATAGGCTCCGCGGCCCTCGGGTGCCCCCTACTGACCGGGAGACACAGGCCTGGAGAGGGGAGGCCCAGGCCGCCAGGGAGCAGCAGCTCCCCCAGAGGAGCAGGAAGGAGCAGGACCCTGGAGCCCAACCCAGGTTTGCCACTCCCTAGCTGAGGGCCTTGGGCCAGTGACTCCACCTCTCACAGCCTCTGTTTTCCTGTCTGTCAAATGGGCTAGTGATGGCACCTCCCTCACAGGGTCCTTGTGAGAAGTGAGGCAGAGTGTGAAGCTCCTCAGACAATGGGTGTCTGGTGCGGGGCAGGGGCTCACGATGGCACCGGAGCAAGTCTCCCCGAGAAGGTGTTACCCTCTTCCTGCCCCCGCCCCCTCTTCCAGGGAGCCCTCAGGGTGGAGAGAGCCTGCTGACCCATGGTGTCTACGAAAGTGCTCTCCCCCAGCGACTGAGTTGAGAGCAAGGAGGGAGGGAGGAGAGGGAGCCATGCAGCAGGACCAGGGGAACATAGGACTCAGATGGAAGGGCTCTTGGGAACGTTCTCTCTCACTCGCTGTGCAGATGAGGAGACAGATGCTCAGAGACAGGCAGGAGCTTGTCCAGGGTCACACAGCAAGCCAAGAGCAATGCCAGGTTCTGGCCTATGTTCTCAGTGGTTAGAGCGTTGGCCCTCAGACAAAGGGTCTAGAGCTCAATCCCCGGTCAAGGACACATACCTGGGCTGCAGGTTCAATCCCCAGCCTTGGTCGGGGCACATGCGGGAGACACCCA
>NW_005371972.1:1303290-1308820 GCF_000412655.1 Myotis brandtii | reverse complement strand
AAAAATCAATGGAAAAATATCCTCGGGTAAGAATTAACAACAACAACAAAAAGAGCAATGCCAGGACCAGACCAGGCCTCCTCCCCCCCAGACCCCTCCCACCCCTGCTGCACCCGGTGGCGCACGTGGCCTCCTGAGAGCGCGCTCAGAAGCCCTGGGTCCGGAGCGGGCGTGCGTGCCAGGAGAGGGGTGCTTACCTCGGACCACTCGCCCCACGGTGAAGCTCATGGTGTAGCTGATCAGGGCCATGAGCACCCCGAGGGTGGCCAGGAAGTACCAGTCCTCACCCACACGGAACAGCTTCTGCTTCAACCACTCCAAGCCGCCTGGCGCAGGGGCACGGGGTCACAGCCCAGAGCCAGGCGGGCATGGACAGCCCTTCCCTGAAGCCTGCTCTTGCTCAGGGCGGGAAGGGCAGGGCAGTGTGGGGCTGGGGAGGCGGTCCAGCCCAGGGTCGCCTGCAGGGGCGCTGCCTCACGTGGGGGCAGAGCAGGATTTGTGGTGGTGATGGTGGCAGCGCAGGGGGCCTCTGATGGGCCTGCCCCCACCCCTGCCCCACACTGGGGTACTTATGGAAGGACGATCAAGGCTCAGGGGTGAGGAGTGCTGGGAGCTACCACTCTCTCTAATCACCACAGGGTCCGTAGCTTAGGCAGCACTAGGGTCTAGCAACACTCCTGTGTTGTCCCAGGACCTGCGGGGCTGGTGTTGGGCCAGAGAGCACCCCCTGGGCCCTTAGCAAGGCCCCTGGCACAGTGATTGGGCATCAGGGCTGCAACCCCAAAAGGCAGAGGGCAGGCGTCAAGCACGTCTGTCCCACAGACTGATGGACAGACAGATCCCTTCCCTCCCTGCCACCAGGAGATGCTGGGCAGTGATGTTGGGGCAGATAAAGGGGGAGGGCCGCTCGTGGGCTTTCAGGGGTTGCAGCCTGGGAAGGGGGTGAGGTCCTGAGGGGTCTTTGAGGGGAGGGGAAGGGACCCAGCTCTCACCTCCGATGCGTCGGCGGATGCGGGGACACGGGCCCCACAGCTCCTGAAGAGTCACAGGGTTCCCCGAGGAGCCCTCTCGCAGCCCAACCAGCTCCTCCATCAGGTCTCTGAGGCAGCCGACAGGCGGGGGGACCCTCGGGGAGCTGCCCCAATGCCCGTGCCCTGCCCCCTGGCCCTTCCAATATTGCTACTTCCCGGGTCTAAAGGAAAGGTGGCGTTCCCCGGGGTGTGTGCGTGTGTAAAGCTCCCAGGAGGGACCTAAGTCTAGCGGGCCCTGGGGTGTCAGCGAGGGCGTGCGTGTGCGTGTAGCATGTGAGGTGGGGTTCCTGCCTGTGCCCTTCGCGTCCAGCAGCGGATTGGCCAAAGCAGGTCTGCAAGCCTCAGAGCCCTTCCCCATCCCGTGGTCACTGCTCCCACCCTCCCTGGACACTTGTCTGTGTCTCCACCGGCGGCTCTGGCTCCCTGAGCCCATCCCCAAGCCCCCTCCGCTTCAGCTCAGGCCACAGAGGCAGCAAAACCCCAGGCCCAAAAGGAGAGGCCGAAATGAGGTGCTGGCTCCCTGCCCCCCGCCCTTCTGCTCCTGCCCGGCTTGACCAGGGCCTGGCCAGCCCCATCCGAGTCCATCCCCAGCTCTGCACCCAGCGGCCCCTCACCTGTGTCCGTCCGCCCTGCTGTGGCCCCAGATGGCCCTCTAACAGAGACTCCTTTGCCTGCAGCTCAGGTGAACCTGCACAGGTGTGTGTTCCACCAATCAGCACCTTCCCCCTCCTCGCCCCACCCCACCCCGCCAGGGTTTACTGTGGCTGTTAAGAATGTCCTTGACAAACCAACCGGAACTGCCCAGGCCCGATGGGCCATGCAGCCCAGAGCAGCCAAAGGGAGCGGGGAGCAGGACTCCCCTCAACCTAGCGTAGCCACGAAGCCGTGCTGCAGGCAGGGGACCCGGGGCTTTGGTGCAGACCCCACACACACAGCGGGATGGTGAGGGGTCATCTGTGGGCTGAGGGTCGGGCCCTGGACTCTCAGAGCTGGTATGGACAGGATCTGAAAGAGCAGAGAAAGGAGAGGGGAGGGAGCCAGCAGAGCAGGAGGAAGGGCTGGGGCAAAGGTTGGGGCACTGTCGTCGCTGCCCCCTTGCTGTGTGCCAACAACCTCCCCCCCACCCCCATCAGTGAGTGCCCCTGGGACACAACCAGGGGGGCGGCATTATTCCCATTTAAAGAAATGGAGTCTCAAAGAGGTGCGGCTGCTTGTCAAGGTCATAGAGGCCAAGGGCAGAGCTGGGACGCCACCCCCCAGGTTTGCCTGTCTCCAAAGCCTGCACAGCACCCCACGGTTCTGCCCTGACAGCCGACCTCGCTCAGAGCTGGGCGGAGGCCCCGGCTGGAGCAGGGGTAGCGAAATTCCGGTAGCCGGGGCCTGGGGACAAACTTAGACTTGATCCTGGTGTCCAGCCCCTCCAGTCTCGGAAAACGGCCTCTCAAACCACAAGGCTTCTGGGTAAATGCCCAGACTTTGTCGCACCCCAAACAGAGGGTAGGAGCCAGGGCATGGGGGGCATGGTGAGGAAATAAGCACATGTTACACCCTGCCTACGTGCCAGGCCCTTGAGTCTGCAACTCAGTTCATCCTCCCAGCACCCTGTGAGTCCGGGACAGCACCACCATTTTGCAGATGACAAATGGAGGATCAGAGAGGTGCAGTCACTCACCTGAAGTCACACAGCAGAGGCTGAGCCCAGACCTAGACTGTGTGCCTTTTCCCCTACCCGGAGCTCCTCAAACTCCGGTGACTGAATCAACCAGGGCAAGGTCTGGGCACAGAGCTGAGGATTTTTGTCTGATGCCACTTTTGAGAGATTTAGGCAAGAGATCTGGGACCACGGCCCTCCCTCCCCCAAGTAACCCCCGCCCCCCGAAAATCAGGATGGCCCTTCAATGACTCCTTAAAATCCTGGGAGCCTGAGCCACCCTCTGCCCCTAGAGGCCAGGTCAAGTCAATCCAAAATAGGAGCATGTGTGGGAGGTGGGGAGGGGCTTGCTGCTCTGCATGGACTGGGCCCACCTTCACCTTGGCCCCCCCACCCTGTGGACTGGCTGCCCGTCGACATCCCAGACCCACCTCTGGCCTCCAGCAGCTGCTGGCTACAATCGCACAGCCAGGATCAGCCAGCCAGCAGGCCCGGCATGTCCACACCTCACCCCCTGGCCCTGCGAGCACCAGGAAGCTGGGAAGAGGGCGGCGAGGGGGTGTGGTGGCTGTGGCAAGTCCCTCCCAAAGCTCTGTACCCCCACATGCCAGCCCCTCCGCTTCTCCCCCTTCTTCATCGAGCCCCAGCAGCAATGGAGGGAGAACAGGCTTAATTAAAGCCATAGCAGCTCCTCCACCCCCAACTGGTCCTCCACCGCTCAGAGCCTCGCTTTCCTCTTCTGTCCGGTCAGGGGAGCCTGGGAGCTGTGGGGCAGGGCCTACCTCTGCCTCATTCACACCAGTCCCCCAGAGCCGGGAGCAGTGCCTGGCACATAGTAGGTGTTCAATAAACCTACTGAGTGCTGGGTGGTTTCCAAGCACTGGCCTGTGGGCTGGCTGTGTGGAGAGCCGATGGGACCAGATTCCTGGTCCCTTCCCAGGGCCCCAAATTAGAATCTTGGGGTGCAGGTTAAGGCTCTGGGTTTGTCAAAATTCCTTCAGGTGATTGGATGCCCTGGCAGGTTTGGGGATTCAGGGCATTTGATCATCTCTGAAGCTCCTTCTCTCCCTGTGATCTGAAGGGAGAGGCAGGCCCAGAGACAGGGCGATGGCCCCGACGACCTTCAGGGTCCCTCCTGGCCACTGAAGCCAGTGGATGCAGTATGTGTGTGGGCGATGCCCCGGGAAGGGGGGCGGGGGGGAGGGACGGTGGGCAGAGGTGGGGAATGAGATCTGACGTCCAGGAGCAGTGACTCAGGCCCTCAGCACCATGACAGTGTGTCTGCATTTAGCCACTGGCTCCTGTTTCCCTGGCGGGCGGCAGGCTTCTGGGCCCCCCCACCCCTCCCCCACCCTCTTCCCATCTTGCCTCGGTGCTGGCGACTTCCTGGCAGCCCCCTGGGCCAGGGTGGGTGACAGGGGCAGGGATCCCAGGCAGGAATCTCCCCTGGAGTGAAGGACCCCTCTTTCCCCAGCCACTGCCTTGGCCCCCCCTTCAGGGACCACCCCTATAGATGGAGCCCCCAAGAATGACGTTCTGTGGGAGCCAGAGAAAAGAGAAGCAGCGCCCACCTTCGGGAACTCCCACTCTAACGGGGACACAGTGAACCCTGCCCTGGAGGAGCTGTCAGTCATAGACCCAGGAGGACCAGGTTACACTGCCAGGAGCTGGGTGGGCAGACAGGCGGCACTGCGGGCATCGGGGCAGGGGCCCCTGGTGTGGACTGCAGCAATCAGAGAGGCCTCCATGGGGGAGGAAGGCAGGACTTGGAGAGGAGAGCGGAGGCCCCACACTGCAGCCTGGGCAGATGCGAAGGGCCCACTCTCTTCTCAGAATGGCCTTTCCCTGGCCCCCCTTACCCCGCCTCCCAGGTCAATCCTGGCTCTGCTGAGCTGTGGGGAGCACACAAGGGCTTCTCGGGGGCTTCCGGGCCAGCCCATCTCCACACATGTGTGTTCAGGTCACCCGGCCTCCTAGGAGGCTTTGGATCAGAAATGTCCGGGTTCGAATCCAGCTGTGCTGCTTGCCCCGTGCAAAGAGCCTGCCCTGAGTGGCTGTCTTCCATCTATAAAATGGGGTGACACCTCCTTTCAGAGCTGTGTGGGGAGCAAATGGACCATCCTGGAAGCTCCTCCCCAGGAGCCCGCAGGCCCTGAAGCCAGAGCTAGAAGGTCTGTCTCCGGCATTCTCTGCCCCCCGAACTCCTGCCCGCTGCATCCCAGGGCTCCTCAAGCCGGAGGTTTCCCAGAAATACAACCTCCAGATCTTTAGGGACCCAGGAGCCCGCAGGCCCTGAAGCCAGAGCTAGAAGGACGGTCTCCGGAATTCTCTGCCCCCCGAACTCCTGCCCGCTGCGTCCCAGGGCTCCTCAAGCCAGAGATCAAGCAGTTCCCAGAAATACAACTTCCAGATCTTTAGGGGCAATTACCAAATTCCCTGCGGGGGGCCCAACCCCCAGCCCTGCCTCAGGCTGCTAGCTTCCTCCTCTTGGGGCCCCCAAAATGTTCCATTTTTTGGCAAGCATGGAGTCTGGGTCCCAGTGGGAGCTGGCAGGGGCACAGCTGCACATTCTCACCCCCCAACCCCCATCCCTAAGAGACAGCTGTAAACATTGTCTGCCCCGAGGGAAGGAGCCCCTCACTTCACACAGGGGTCCAGCAGGTGGGGGTCCTGTACCCACCCCGACCTCCTGACCAGGCATCTCCTGGTGCCTGACCCCTTACCACTCAGATCCCCTCTTACCACGGCTGGGACTTCGGGGGAGAGGGGACAGGGCATAGAAAAGCCGGGCCACAAGGAGTATGCCCTCTAACAGGGGAGGCAGAGTCCTTAAGAGTCCCCGGCTGAT
>NW_005371972.1:1302312-1302922 GCF_000412655.1 Myotis brandtii | reverse complement strand
CTGCCTCCTGGCCGGGGCCGGCTGCCCGCTGTGGATGAGCCACAGGACCTCCTCCAGCTTCAGAGCCGAGAGAAGCTTCCACTCCTCCTCCTCCTCGGCCTCGGCCTCGGCCTCCTCAGCTGCCCGAGCCCTCCCAGCCCAGGACCCACCCATGGAGAAGGCCTTGAGCATGTTTTCCGAGGATTTTGGCAGCTTCATGCGGCCCCGCTCCGAGCCCCTGACCTTCCCAGGCAAGTGCTCGGGGCCCTGCGGGATGGGGGCCACCCGGGAGGGGACACCTGCTCCAGGCACCTCTGAATGTGGCTGTGGCTGCCGAGCTGCCAGGGGCAGGTGCTTTGTGGCTGCAGCTGCACGTGGCCATCAGGACAGATGTGGCCACCAGGACAGATGTGGCCACAGAGACAGAGGTGGCCGTGAGAACAGGCAGGCCTTCAAGGAACAGGTGTGGCCAGGGGTCAGCTATGGTGTTGATGGCCACGCAGGGAGCTGGAGCTCTGAGGGGCTGCATGAGGTTGAGGGGGGGACGCATCCCCTACTCTAGGTGTGGGGCGGGTTGCTACACACACACACACACACACACACACACACACACACACTCACCACCCACGCC
>NW_005371972.1:1300569-1302235 GCF_000412655.1 Myotis brandtii | reverse complement strand
CACACACACCTGTGCCTGTTGAGGCTCTAGCCCCACCATGGGAAAGGCAGGCTGCAAGAGGTGAGGAGGGTGGGCAGGGAGGTTAGGAGCAATAGCTGAAAGGGAAGTCAGGCCTGGGGGGCCTCCCCTCTCCCCAGGAGAAGGAGCCGGAAGCCTGAGTTCTGGGTGCAAGCCTGCTCTGTGCTCGGCTCACGGCAGCCCTCCCCACAGCCCGCACTGGGGGGCCGGGCAACATCAAGACACTCGGCGATGCCTACGAGTTTGCAGTGGACGTGAGCGACTTCTCCCCTGAGGACATCATCGTCACCACGTCCAACAACCACATCGAGGTGCGCGCGGAGAAGGTGAGCTGCCCGCCCGCCCGGACCCCAGGCTCTGCCCCTGCACCCTCTGCCCAGTGTCCCTACTCCCATGTCTCATCCTGGGACCCCAGACTCTATCCCATGTCCCTCCAAGTCCCCAGGGCACATTGGAGACCTTGCTCTTGTAGCTCGTGGACCGCAGGATCCCCGTTACTGCCTCTCTCTGCCCCGAGATCCGTTTTCCAGGAGCCTGGGCCACTGAGAGGGCCCCAGGGGAATGGGAGGGGGGAGGGATGCAGGCAGGGGGCACCTGAGCCGTGAGGTGAGAGAGGGAGATGGTGGTTGAGTGAGGACAGCTGAGTGAGGACAGCTGAGTGAGGACAGGTGAGTTGGGGACTCACCTGGACAGCTGCGGGAAGAGTTCCCCCACATGACACCCCTCAAGCCCTCTTCCCTCTTGGCTCCAGAGGCCCAGCCTCCAACCTGGGACCCCTGAATTAGAGTCCCTGCCATTCAGGATCCCACACTCCAAACCCCACACTCCCTCTACCCACGGTTCTCAGGGTCACTGGGTCACTCGGAGGAGGGTGTGCCACAAGCTGAACCTGGATGCTGCCCGCAGTGGGCCACAGCCACAGGTGCCCCATAAAGGAGAGGGGCTGCCCACAGCTCTGCCAGAGCCCCCAGGGCCCGGCTCCCTCCCTGAGCGCAGGATGCTAGGTGCCTGGGCACCCTGTCAGGGAAGCCAGGGACTGTGGGCACCAGGACCAGTGGGCAGCATGTGCCAGCCCTGCCACTCCCGCCAGTGACTCAGCCACCCCAGGCTCCTCTGGACACTATGTGCTGACCAAGCCGTGGGGGAAGGGCCACCGGCCCAGCCCTGACCGTGGAGACCCAGCGGGTCTGGGTGTCCAGAGGGCCCGACTCGGCCCTGTGCCAAGCCCCCTGCCTGCCCATTGGAATCCTCAGCACCTGTGCACCTGTCCCTGCATAGCCCTGGGCCTGTGGCCACCATCATCCTGGCCAGACCCTGCACCAGCCTGAGAGCAGACCCCTCAGCGGGAGGGGCCCGCTGGACTTGGACGGGGGAGAAGGGGCTGGGGCTTGACATGAGCCGGACAGGGGTGCAGGGCAGCCGGCCCTGACCCAGCTCTCCCCCCCAGCTGGCAGCTGACGGCACGGTCATGAACACCTTCGCTCACAAATGCCAGCTGCCCGAGGACGTGGACCCCACTTCCGTGACCTCGGCCCTGAGGGAGGACGGCAGCCTCACCATCCGGGCGCGGCGACACCCGCACACAGAGCACGTCCAGCAGACCTTCCGGACAGAGATCAAAATCTGAGGGCCTCCCTTCCCCTGCCCT
>NW_005371972.1:1295995-1300544 GCF_000412655.1 Myotis brandtii | reverse complement strand
CGCCACTGGCCTGCCAGACTTTTCCTAACCCCTCATAACAGCTGCCAGGACATCTCAGCCCGGGTCCCAGCCCTGACACCCCCAAGACCCCAGGTGGGTCACCCCACCCCAAAACGGAGGCCTTCTGCTCTGCCCAGGACAGGCCAGGGGCCCCCTTGCCTTCCAGATGTGGCCTCTCACTTAGTGCAGAACGAAGGGATCGGGATGGGGAAGGAAGATCCAGAGAGCCCACTTGGGAAGGAAGCTGAGGAGAGGCAGGGTCTCTGGCCAAATAATCTGCAGGACAGACGGACAGCAGCTCCGCTGCCCTGCGGAGGCTCTGCCAGGCAGGGGCGGGGAAGGGCACTGGGACCCCCTTGGCAAGAGGAGCAGGAGAGGCAGGTCCCTGGGGGCACAGGGAGGCCAGGAGACAGACATGATGGAAACCTCCCCTTTCCACTCTCTAAGCCCAAACCAGCTGCCTGCCCACCTGGAGCGCCCAGCCAGCCAGCTGTGCCAGGGCATTTGTATACAGATGGGGTTTTTCCAATACAGCTGGTTCGTGACAAACGGTGTGAAACTCCTGCCATCTGTTACCTGCTCATGCCCCCAGGCCAGGCCAGGCCAGGCCAGGCTGAGGGGTGCAGCTGGTCCTCCCCCTGCCCCCAGGCCGGGGCTCCTGGGGCTGCCTCCATGCAGATGGATCACCGACCCCATGTGGGAGAGAGACCATGGGTGGGGCTTTGGGTCTCAAGGTCAGACCAGTGTCTGGCCAACCTTTGCCATGGCCGGTCCTTCCCCCTCTTCAATCTATGAATCTATAGGTTTGGTGTGTGTATACCGCTCGGGGACACACACCTGCCGTCCTTCAAATCCTAAGCATTACCATTGGTTGAGTCCAAATTCAGAACATTCTAAAGTCAGATCCAATCTCCATATTTATCAGGGGGGAAGCTGAGTCTCTGAGCAGGTGGCTGCCCAACTTGCTCACGAACATAAACCCAGGAAGTCCGAGGCTCCTCTCAAAGCGCCCCCCTCTGGGTACCAGGAAGTAGTTCCCCCGTCTGCCTCTCTCGGCCTTTGCCTCTGTCCCCACATCTTTCTGCTGGAGAAAGCCCCCAGCCAGTTCCCTCCTGTTCCCCAGGCCAGGGAGGGGCTCAGGCAGCCTTCATCTTGGGGAGCCTCAGCTGCCCGCCATGATCCTGGCTCCGTTTCCACATACAAAACCAGGGGTAAGGGGAGGGTGTGTCACAGGGTAGGGTGGCCTCTCGCCTGCCATTCTGGGGTCCTTAGGGGACAGTTCGGGGGGGAGAAGGGCATGGGAGGGTCCTGGCATTGTACCCTGCGCACACAATAAACGACAGAATCCCAGACTTCTGGAGACCACCTGCCTGAAGTTCTCACATTTGGGGTGGGTTTGGAGGCAGCTGGGGTGGGAAACCCCAGGATAAACAGACATGCCTTCCTTGAAATGTTGGGGTGCGGGTAGTAGCTCACGCAAAGCTCAAGACCTTACAGAAATGTGGGTGTCCTTTGGCCTCCTCCCTTGGCTTCCAGACCCACCCGGGCCGGATGTGGAATTATTTCCGTGAAGAGCCTTGCAGTGCCTTCTCTTCCAACCGCCAGCCAGCACCTGCTGCCCAGGCCAGGCACAGTCCCAGGTGCAGGAACACCAAAGGCCGGTCAGCTGCACCGGGTCCCTGCCTTCTGGAAGCCTATCTCGTGCCAGATGGCCATTGAGGATCAGAGAGGCTGAGTGATTGGCCTAGGGTCACAGAGCTGAAACCTGGCTGGGGTGTTGGCTAGTTGAGGAGTCTGGGTGCTCTCTGGAGAGACCCCCTGCCCCCATACGCACCCCACACCTACCAGGTGATACTGAAATCACTGCCAGGCGCTGGCCCCCTGCAGCTGGAGCTGCTAGCAGGAGGAGGGGAGGGAGAGGGGGCGTGGTATTTCCAGCCTAGGTGACTCACGGATTCCACTGGGCTATTTGCAGCCTCCACACTCATCAGCCCGAGGTTTGGGGGAGGAGCCGGACCAGCCCCCACCCTTCCTCAACTCCCACCTGCAGGGTCAGGCTCACCTTGGTGTGGGGACCCCAGTGAAGCCCCCCATCCTGGGCCGGGCTGGAGTGAGCTGGGCCGCCGGCAGCCCTGGCTGGAAAAGGAGTCAGCTCTCCACGTGGTCAATGGGGCCGAATACTTGCCACCCCCAACCCCCAGGCCCCAGCAGCCCCCTCCCCAGACTGCGGTTGGGGAATGAGGGTCGCGCAGAGGACAGAGTGCCAGCTGGGGACTGGACACGCCCAGGCTGAGGGAGCTTTCCAGCCAAGGTGACCCTATGGAAGAGGAGGGCCGGGAGGAGGGGACGCAGGCTGCCCACTTTCATCGGCTCCGCCCCCAGGCCTGGGACTGGCGGCAACCCTCTGTCTCCTAGGACCCCCCACCCTTTCCAGGCTAAATATAGGCCTGGCTGAGGGCCCTGCGCCCCGCCCCCGACCCTGTGTAGAATAATTATAGCAGCCCCATTCATTGAGAGCCCAGAGTGTACCAAGCACGCTGCTCATCCCCACAAAAATCCTGCAAGGTGGGTACCAAGGGGGACAGGCAGGTTCAAAGAGGTCAAGCAACAGGCCCAAGGTCACCAGCTTGGAAGCAGCATGGCCGGGATTTGAATCCTTGGCTGTGGCTCTAGTCCTCTGCAGCCCTGGCCCGTGTGGCTCAGTTGGTCAAATGTTGTCCCGTGCACTGAGAGGTCATCAGTGGATTCCAGGTTGAGGCACGTGCCCAAGTTTCCGCCTTGATCCCCAGTAGAGGGCATGCAGGAGGCAGCTGACTGATGTTTCTCTCTCTCTCTCCCTCTCCCTCTAAAAAACCAATAGCCCTAGCCGGTTTGGATCAGTGGATAGAGCATCGGCCTACGGCCTGAAGGGTCCTGGGTTTGATTCTAGTCAAGGGCACATGCCCGGGTTGCGGGCTTGATCCCCAGTGGGGGGCATGCAGGAGGTGGCCAATCAATGATTCTCTCTCATCATTGATGTTTCTATCTCTCTCTTCCTTTTCCTTCCTCTCTGAAATCAATAAAAATATTTTTTAAAAACATACATTAAAAAAAAATCAATAAAAAGCATATTTTTGCCCTGGCTGGTTTGGCTCAGTGTGGACTGAAGAGTCCCAGGTTTGATTCTGGTCAAGGGCACATGCCCAGGTTGTGGGCTCAATCCCCAGTAGGGGTGTGCAGGAGGCAGCCCATCCATGATTCTCTTTCATCATTGATGTTTCTATCTCTCCCACTCCCTTTCTCTCTTAAATCATTAAAAATATATTAATTTTAAAAAAAAGCTAACAAGCTTCAGTAAAGAGTGGAGGGTCAGTCATAAACTCTGGAGCCACATGACCTGGGTTCAAATTTTGGCTCTACTTTTTCTGAACTGTGTGATCTTGAGCAAGTACCTTAACCTCTCTGTGCTGAAATAAAATGGTGCTAATAGGGTCTACCTGTTAGAATTGTTTTGTGTTAATGTGTTAATGTAAAAAAAACAAAAAACAACAACAACAAACATTCAAACCTGTAAAGAATTTTTATCAGTTTATTTGAGCCAAACTGTTGACAACTGTCAGGATGAGATAGTGCTCCGGAGAATGGCAGTTTTTCATCTTGTTTTATGCGTTACCATCAAAGGAGAAGACGTAAGTGGGTTACATGAAATCCATTGGTGATAGATTAGGGAGGCGGGAGAAAGCAAATCAGGGAAACCTCTGGGATTGGATAAAAAGTAAAATGATAGACACATGCTTCTTGTACACAGGTGGGCATCAGATAGTTAACAGTCAACAATTAACACAATAACAAGAACAAGGAGGGAATCTGTGGGCTCCGCCAGGGCTGTGCTCTGGAGGGGTCCGGAAAAAGGGAAGTTACAAGCTGCCCTGACATTCCACAGGTATGTTATCTTAGATGCAAAACAACAGTAGGCTCAGTAAAGATCGAAATAGACCTTTGTCAGGGAAGATACTGGCCTAGGACATGTCTACCCACTACAGTGATGGCGAACCTTTTGAGCTCGGCGTGTCAGCATTTTGAAAAACCCTAACTTAACTCTGGTGCCTTGTCACATATAGAAATGTTTTGATATTTGCAACCATAGTAAAACAAAGACTTATATTTTTGATATTTATTTTATATATTTAAATGCCATTTAACAAAGAAAAATCAACCAAAAAAATGAGTTCGCCATCACTGCACTAGACACTGCTTGTTAATTAAAGGTTTTAATTTCAGACCATCCTCTGTGGTTACTTTAGGTCTCTTGAGTTTGCAAGGCCGCCATGCAGGCCTTTCCTGAGTTAGTCAGGTTAGCATGTGGTCCCTTTTCATCCACACATGTAAAAAAAGCTTTGGCATTTGGTTAAAAAAAAAAAGCTTTGGCACTTGGTAGTGACATAGCTCACGTATGCCATGCACTGAAATGCCCAGTAGGGCTCAGATACCGGTATTTCATATAGATTTGGATCCCGATATCCCCAGCCTCACGCACACTCTCGCTGGTGCCATTGGGACCAAGACATGG
>NW_005371972.1:1283809-1295915 GCF_000412655.1 Myotis brandtii | reverse complement strand
GGGTGGCGGGAGGGGTCAGGGGAGCTGCCCTAGTGCCTGGGTCTTCTCTCCAGGAAAAGCAGGTGAGGGCAGAGCTAAAAGGTTCCCTGGCCCCCCAGTAGAGCCTGTTGGGGCCCCAGGGGTGGAGGTGGGGAGGGAACCTCCCAAGCCTTAGTCCCCTCAGCCATAAACAAAGATCAGATGGCACCTCCCAGGGCAGCTGTGAGGAAGCTGAGAGAGGTGATGTTTTAGTATAAGCTCAATAAATGCTAAGCTCTTGTTAAAATTGTTGTTTTCCGAACAAGGAAATCAAAGATTCCACCCACACTGGCTCTGCCCTCAAACACGGCAGGGTCCTGAGGGGCTGGGTGTCTTCAGCTGCTGGATCGGGGAGCAAGGCCAGGGCCTCTGGGCAGGGGCGGGGGGCTGTTTACTGTCAGCACAGCTGGCCTGGGCTCACTGTCAGCACCAGCCAGGCCGGTCCCCCAGGGCCTGCATCCAGGCACAGCCTCCAGGAGAGCCTGGGGGCTACTAGACTGGGAGGGGGCCCTCTGGGTGCCTCCCCGAAGGACAAAAAGCAGGGCTGCTGGCCCCAGGGAGCCAGAGAGGAGAGGTAGGTCTGCCCTTTCCTCCCTTCCTCCCTTCTCGCACAATTCTTGACCATCTAGTGCCCCAGGCACTTTAAGGCACTGCGGACTGGACTGCTAACTTAAAACTAAAAAGGCCTTTCGAAGTGAGAGGCAACAGGTATTTATTTCGATTCCAGGTCAGGGCACATGTCCAGGTTTCAGGTTTGATCCCTAGTAGGGGGCATGTAGGAGGCAGCCAATCAATTATTCTCTCTCATCAATGTTTCTATCTTTCTCTCCCTCTCCATAAAATCAGTAAAAACATACTTTTAAAAATAAAATTATCTCATTGGAGCATTTGAGATCTTGCTTCTCGGCAATGCCATCATTTTGGCTCAAATAAACTCTTATAAACATTCTCTAAATACGTACATACGTACACACATACATACATACATAAAATGTCCTCATTTATTTATTTTTGACGGGACATGGTCCTGAATTAAGCATGGCTGCCAATCTAGGGACACATTCACTTATTCACCCTTTCACTCACTGGTTCAATAAAGCCTATCATTTATTATTATTATTTTTTAAAATATATTTTTATGATTTCAGAGAGAAAGGGAAAGAGAGATAGAAACATCAATGATGAGAGAGAATCACCGACCAGCTGCCTCCTGCACGCCCCACATTGGGGACTGAGCCCAAAACCTGGGCATGTGCCCCGATGGGGAACCAAACTGTGACCTCCTGGTTCATAGGTGGATACTCAACCACTGAGCCACGCCGGCAGGGTTAAAGTCTATCATTTATTCATTGGTTCATTCCCTCAACAGGTTTTCGGTAAGTCCATACAGTATGGTCTGTTGTTAAAGCTCTGAGGTCCAAATTACTTCCATTTCTAGCCTGACTCTGCCACTTACTAGCTGTGTGACCAGCTGCTTAACCTACTAGAGCCTCAGTTTCCTCATCTGTAAAATGGAATAGCACCTCATAGGACTGTGCTGAAGAGACTAACTGAGCTACTCTCCTCCATCTCAGTGAGGGCCCCCCTCACCTGTTCAGCCCAGACACTCCCTACATGCTGCCAGGCCCTAGGCTGGGTCCTTGGAAATTCTTCATTCTTCCTTCATTCGCTCATTCAACAAATGTGGACGGAGTGCCTACAGCAGAGCATGGGGTCACGTTGCTGTGACAACAGGTGTGTAGTCACACTGCCTGGGGTTTGGATTTGGGCTCTGCCTCTGTCTGAGTCGGTGACCTCGGGCACATCACTTCCTCTCTCTGGGCCTCAGTTTCCTCATCTGTATAATGGCAATAAAAATTGCACCCACCTCACAGGTCTGGTGTGAAAGGAACTTGAGGCAGGTGGTGCACCTAAAAACATCAATAGCCATTATTGCAGATGAAAGGGGTATTGGTTAGAATGAAAGTCTGGCTTCTGAATACATGGACCCCTCGCTGAGCCCCTGTTCCCCCGGGCTCTGGCTCCCTGCCCAGCACGTTCCCACCTTCCCCAGCCAGGAAGGCCAGGTGCCCTCCAGTCTGATGATAGGGCGACACCTGCTGGTGAAAAGGTAGATGTGCAGCCAAAGGCTTCACGCTTTTCCTCAAATTCCCTTTGTCAATTGTGTCTGGGCTCTTCTAGCCCAGTGATTTATTTTTGTTGTTTTTGTTTTGCTTTGTTTTCTTTTATTTTGGCCCGCTGATTCTTAGCGAGGAGAAGAGAGGAAGGGACCTATGTTGTCCAGATTATTCTGTCACCGCCTCTCTAGGTCAAACCATCCCCTCCTTGCCTGGATTAAGGGGCAACTTCCTCAAGCTTCTGATCCCAGTACAAGAACTAGAGTAAATTTTTATTTATTTTTAAACTATGTTTTTATTTTTAGAAACAGAGGAAGGGAAAGGGATAGAGACATCGATGAAAGAGGAACATCATAGATTGGCTGCCTCCTGCATGATACTGGGGATCAAGCCTGCAACCAGGGCGTGTGTCCTGACCGGTAATGGAACCAGCGACCTCTTGGTTCCTGGGTTGGTGCTAAACCACTGAGCCACACTGGTGGGGCTAGAGGACATTTTTTAAAAGGTAGGTCTGGTCATGTCACTCTGCTCACAATTTCCAGTGGTCCCATCTCAGAATAAAATCGAAAGACCTCATTGTGACCTGCAAGGCCCCACATAATGTGGCCCCTGCCACTTCTCTGGCCTCTCTGCCCGTTTCATGTGTGTTCTTTGCTGGAGAAGAAGCACCTCTGTGGTGGGGCCCCATCTGTTTTGTCACAGCTCCGTCCCAGCTCCTAGCACAGAGCCTGGCACCCAGCAGATGCCCAATAAATACTTGGTGAATGAATGAATGAATGAATGAATACCCCAGCCAGACTGACTGTATGCTCCAGGTCCTCCTTCCTGGAACACTCCCCACCCCTGCCTCCTTGCCTTTGTATGTTTCACTCACTGGTCAGATTTTAGCTTATGTTACTTCCCCTGCAGGAAGCCTTCCCCGATTTCCTCTCCCAAAGTGAACTGGGCACCCTCCTCCAGCCCCAACAGCATTCTGTGTGCCCTATTGTTGCATTTATCAGAAGCTATGGCAATTAATAGTCACCTTTCTTGACTTCCCCACCAGGCTGTGAGCTCCAAGACAGGGTTAAGTCTGTTCTCTCTGAATCCCTTCTGCCTAAGAGACCTTACTAGGATGAGAGGCCATTGACCCTATGGTTAGAAGCAAGAACTTGAGCACCAGGCATTTTTTTTAATTGGTATAATTTGGGGGTTATTATTATTAATTATTGATTCTAGAGACAGAGGAAGGGAGAGGGAGAGAGAGAGAGAAACACAGGTTCTAATCCCAACTATACTAGTCCATGGGGACTTGAGTGGGTCCCTCAACCTTTCTGTGCCTCAGTTCCCTAATCTGTGAAATGGGTACAAAAATAGTGCATCCCCAAACTGGCACAACGAGGATGTTGTTTCCCTGGCACAGAGCAAATGGTCGATACATGTTAGCCACTAATGTTTGTAGGAACCTGGTAAAAACAGTCAATGAATAAATAAGTGAACATTCAGCCATTTTAATCTGAGAGCCTTGAGACACTTCCTCTTAGACCTACATATACCCTCACACACACCAGTGACCACACTGCACTTCCTGCTGGGGAACCTGACTGCCCTATGGAGCAGAAGCCCCCCCTTTTTTGTGTGTTTCTAGGGGGACAGCATGAACCTGGTATGCAGTAGATGCTCAATAAATAATATCTTGCCCTAACCGGTTTGGCTCAGTGGATAGAGCATCTCTCTGCAGACTGAAGAGTCCCAGGTTCGATTCCGGTCAAGGGCATGTACCTTGGTTGCAGGCACATCCCCAGTAGGGAGTATGCAAGTGGCAGCTGATCGATGTTTCTCTCTCATCAATGTTTCTAACTCTCTATCCCTCTCCCTTCTCTGTAAAAAAATCAATAAAATATATTTTTAAAATAAATAAATAATATCTTACTTTATTTGTTCAAATATGATACTCCCTTCCCTTTTGCACACTTCCACTCCCTCTTGTTCCCTTTATTCACTCGGGTTGCTGGACCCCACCTAAGTTCTGCTGGGTCTCGTGCCCTTGGGTGACCTGTACACTTGTACGTGAGCCAAGACGACAGCAGCCAGCGTGTGCGCTGGGGCGTCCTGACGCCATTCTGGTCTGCCCTGGGTAAGATGCCAGCCCGGTGGCCCTGGGAGGGTGGCTCACAGTACTCTCTCCTTCTCGCTTTTTATTTATTTTTTAATTACATCTTTAATGTGGAAAGTATTACATATGTCCCCCTCGCTCCCCCATTGATCTAGTCCCCCGCCCCAGGCCTTCACCACCCTATTGTCTGTGTCCATAGGTTATACCTATACATACAAGTTCTTTAGTTGATCTCTTCCCATCCACCTACCCACCCCTGCCTTCCCTCTGAAATTTCGCAGTCCCTTCCATGCTTCTACGTCTCTGGATCTATTTTGTTCATCAGTTTATTTTGTTCATTAGATTCCACATCTGAGTGAGATCATGTGATACTTGTCTTTCTCTGACTGGCTTATCTCGCTTATCGTAATACTCCCCAGGTCCCTCCATTCTGTCTCAAAGGGCAAGAGATCCTTCTTTTTTTACTGCTGAATAGCATTCCATGGTGCAAATGTACCACAGTTTTTTTTATCCCCTCATCTACTGATGGGCCAACCCCCTCCTGCCATGGTCAGGCTGTTCCAGTTAATCTGCCTGCCCACAGACACAGGAGGAGAAAGCTTTGAGCAAGCCCATGACTGTTTCCCAAGCCAAATACCTTGTAGGCATTGTCTTTAAGGGGCTCCCCTTAGCTTCAGGGGCCCCCTGGGGGCATAGTGGGCTGAGTGAGGAGGAAGCTGGGGCCACAGTCCCACTGCAGGGTGGCAGGGTGCCCCTGGCCTGGGCAATGTGCCCCCCACCCAGGATGGCCTCCTGAGTCAGAGGGGGCTGGCTGTCCCCGCAGAACAAGATATAGGTCTTCATTGGAGGGGTGACAGGTCCTAGGTAAGGACCGGGGGCTTGGGGTGGCACAAGGGGTGCTGCCAGGGAGAGCTGCTTTCCACTAGCACAGTCGATGACGAAAGTTAGGTGAGCTGCGGGCACGGCCTTCTGCTGGTGACCAGGATGGCCTCCTGAGTCAGAGGGGGCTGGCTGTCCCCGCAGAACAAGATATAGGTCTTCATTGGAGGGGTGACAGCTCCTAGGTAAGGACCGGGGGCTTGGGGTGGCACAAGGGGTGCTGCCAGGGAGAGCTGCTTTCCACTAGCACAGTCGATGACGAAAGTTAGGTGAGCTGTGGGCATGGCCTTCTGCTGGTGAGCTGCGGGCATGGCCTTCTGCTGGTGGGCCGGCTTCCCACCTAGAAGGAAGGCAAAGACCAAAGGTTGTGTTAGCACAGGGATGTGGTTCTGTTCATTCATCTGTTGAACCACATGTTCATTCATCCCGCAGGCACTGACACACGTACATGGAAAGAGTGGGGTCTAAGGGCCTGGACGTCAGCCTCAGAGAGACCTGACTACATCCTGCTTCCCCTGCTCAGCCATCTGCCTCCCAGAAGCAGGGACCACTTCCTGGGAGCTTCTCGTCTTTACTGTGCACACAGATGGCCCAGCATCTTGTCCACCCACAGATTCTGGAAGGGTGGGTCGGGGGTGGGGCCTGAGGCCCTCAGGGAGCACCATGCGGCCCTCCCCCTCCCCACATCAGACCAGAACCTCAGAGAACACCTTTAGTGCCTGGTCTCCTTTGCCCCGAGGATTCCTGCTCTGTGCTTCCCTCCCAACACAGAGCCCAGCGCAGGGAGAAGCAGCTGTGAGCCAATCCGTCCGTGTGTCAATGAAGCAAGTGCAAGAGCAGGTGTCTCTGAAGCGAAAGCCGGGGCTCTTCAAAAAGTGATGTTTCGAGTTACCCTAATAATAAACAATCCATTCTCTGCACTGTGTGCTCGTCACCACAACACAGGCTAACAGGAAGCTTCTGTTCTGCTAGGCTGGTTGATACAAGAAACAAACGTGAAGTCCATCCCCAGCTTGCAAATCCTGGCAGCCCAAAGGGAGGGTAGCTGTGCTCTGCCCTCACCTCCCAGCACCCTCAGCAGAGCTCTGCCCCTCACCTCCCAGCACCTTCGGGGCCGAGGCAGCCTCTGCCACCTCCTACCTGAACTGGTGTCCAGCTCTGTCGCAGGGCCCATGATTTGGGCGCTGTCTCTCCGGTCCGCGGGGTCTTCTAATGAGGCCACCGCTGCTGCCACAGCACCTGGTCTAGCCTGGTCGGTGAGCGGTGGCAGGAGGAGCCGTTTTTTGGCAGCCTCTTCCCGGATGTAGTTCCCCATCCAAGGACCAGACCTTTTTTATTTACCGGATCTGGATCCGCTGAATGATGTCCTCCCGGAACCACAGGAACTGGCCTGGGGCAGCGAGGGGATTACTTTGATCCACAGGGTTATGTCAACAAGGTTGTTGTTGGGTCTTTGGGAGGCAGGCCTTCTACCAAACAGACACCATTTCTTCCACCTTCAGCGGCTTCCTGTCTTGGGACAGGCCTTAGAACCTTCTCGTCCAGGCCTCAGTTCCCAGCCTCAGTCCTTACCACCAGTTTGCGTTGTGTTTTTTTCTACTTAAGCATTTATGGGATGCTATGTCTGTAACATGCCCTTTGTCTGGGGGACCTAAACAAAAAGCATTTTTTTCTCATGGTTCTGGATGTTGGGAAGTCCGAGGTCCAGGCGTCTGCAGATTTGGCTTCTGGGAAAGACCTGCTTACTGGTTCGTATGGGATGCTATGTCTGTAACATGCCCTTTGTCTGGGGTACCTAAACAAAAAGCATTTTTTTCCCTCATGGTTCTGGATGTTGGGAAGTCCGAGGTCAAGGCGTCTGCAGATTTAGCTTCTGGTGAAGGCCTGCTTACTGGTTCGTAGAAGCTGTCTTTTTTTCTGGGACAAGGGGGCTCTTTGGGGGCCTCTGTTATAAGGCTCCCACCTCATGATCTAATCACCTCCCAAAGACCCCCACACACACCTCTTAATGTCATCACACTGGAGGGCAGGTTTCAAAATATGAATTTGGGGAGGACACAGTCTACAGCATCCTTTACGCCCTGGCCGGTTTGGCTCAGTGGATAGAGCCTCGGCCTGAGGACTGAAGGGTCCCAGGTTCGATTCCAGTCAAGGGCATGTACTTTGGTTGTGGGCACATCCCCAGTGGGGGGCGTGCAGGAGGCAGCTGATGGATGTTTCTCTCTCATCGATGTTTCTAACTCTCTATCCCTCTCCCTTCCTCTCTGTAAAAAAACAATAAAATATATTTTTTTAAAAATAAGTCCAATCAACTGAAAAAGAAAAATACTTAACGAAGAAAATTGACATTGTTTCATTAAATGGAAACAGTATTACTACTATGAGTAAGAAGTAACTATGCTGGTCTGGCTCAGTTGGTTAAGCATCATCCCATGCACCAAAGGTCCCGGGTTGGATTCTCCGTCAGGGGTCAGGGCACTTGTCCGGTTGCAGGCTCGATCCCCAGCAGGGGGCATGCAGGAGGCAGCCCATTGATATCTCTCTCTCCCCCCCCTCCCTTCCTCTATCTCTCTAAAACCAACTTAAAAAAAAAAATTAGAGTACTGTATTCTGATTCTGACATCAAGGTGTGTTTTCCCGCACTCAACCAAGCAATTAACTCAGTCCAGACACTGTCTACCTGGAGATAGTACCTGGAGATAGTGTCAGACCCCACAGGTTATGGGCTCTCCTACAAGACTACTACCCCCACCCACACTGGGTCGCAGGCTTGATCCCCACTAGGGGGCGTGCAGGAGGCAGCCGATCCATGATTCTCTCTCATCATTGATGTTTCTATCTCTCTCTCCCTCTTCCTTCCTCTCTGAAATCAATATATATATATTCCAGGTTGTCATCGAGCTTCTATATATTAGAGGTTCCCACAACCCTCTCCTTGGGTTCGATTAATTTGCTAGAGCAGCTCACAGGGTTCAGAGAAACATGTTACTTCTTAGGTCGCCAGTTTATTATTAAAGGTGAAGAGTGTTCTCTTGTCCACACCACCAGACATCCATATTGACGTAAGAAATGTCCAAACCTGTAGAGGATTGTTGTAAGGGTTTATTTGAGTTGTTACTTCTTAGGTCGCCAGTTTATTATTAAAGGTGAGGAGTGAGTAATAAAACAAGACCAAGTCAGTACAGCTAAGCTGACTGAAAATGAAATCTGTATAGTCAAGTTCACAAAACCAAATGGGCTGAAGCACGAGGAATAGATTTAATTGTACTTTAATGAGCCTGAGGACTTAAGCTTTTGAACTTCTCAGCTGTACATCAATGCCTGGAGAGAGATATAAATCCTATAGACAACCTTCGGAAGAATCAGAAAAGAATGTTCTCTTGTCCACACCACCAGACATCCATGTTGACGTAAGAAATGTCCAAACCTGTAGAAGATTGTTGTAAGGGTTTATTTGAGGCAAACTGACAACAGATGCATGGGCGCAAGGTCTCAAATGCTCCGGAGAACAACAGCTTTGCAATTTCTTATATGCATTTGGAATTAAGAAGGGAACGTAAGGAAGAATACATGAAGGTTGAAGAGAGCAGGGTGGGGAGTGGGTTTCAGGATAGTTAACCAGATGCTGTGCTCTCTCTTTTCTTTATCTTTCTCTCTTCTTTTTAATTTCAGAGAGAGAGGGAGAGATAGAAACATCTATGATGAGAGAGAATCATTGATCGGCTGCCTCCTGCACACCCCACACTGGGGATGGAGCCTGCAACCGGGGCATTGCACGTGCCCCAACCAGGAATCAAACCATGATCTTCTGGTTCATAGGTCAATGCTCAACCACTGAGCCACACCAGCCGGGTTTAAGGGTGCTTGCGGTTTATTTCAAAGTTGAGTTCATCTAGATGCACAGAAACAATGGACACATGGGATTGCTTACGGCAAGATAAACCTTTTACTAAAAAGTTATAGGCCTAGGGCTTGACTACTCACCATGACCTGCCCCGTTAGGAATTTATGATCAGATTATGGACCTCACAAGGTAATCTGATCATCCACATCTATTATCTAGAAAGACCACAGACTTCTGGAAGATCAGCATCTCACACCCACCCAGAGGCTAAGAAGGCAGAACTGCTTCTTTGGAACACTCCGGGCATTGCCTAGTTGTATTTCCTATTTGCAAATCCCTTGAAAAAAAAAAAAATCTTTGTCATTCCTTTCTAGCCAAAGCCTCCTGATTTGATTTGACAGAGAATACAACTCAGGGCCAGCCAGATGAAAGAGATGCCTAAGCAAGGTATGTGGGAAGGTGAAACCTGACAACCCATGGGTCTGGGCTGCCTGTCACTACTTGAGCCAATTAAACAGAGGCTGGGTTGAAGCATATATGAGCGTTTATTCCAATACTGCCGGCAGCACGGGGGAGCAGCAGGTCATCCACAAAAATCCGCTCTGCCTCTCTCCATAAGGCAACTCCTAATATCGGGTAGAAGGACAAAGATGACCTGAGAGAGAGGGATTACAGGCCTGGGAAAGTAGTCAGGGTACAACCATTACAGGTTACAAGTCATGCGGGCTGGGGGGAGGGGTTGCAGAGGGCGGGCACCTCCAGGCACCCGGGACTAGATTACAGGCAATAGGGGCTGGCGTTGTAAAGAGCAGTTATCTCCGGGACTAGGTTGTCTTAGCCACAGGGTTGTAAATCTTTCCATAATGAGAGGCGGTTCTCGGGAAAGGAGGCTGGACTGCATTCGGATGTGAGCTCCCCTGTCCAGGGCGCACAACTCTCAGCCAGGTGAGAACCTGCTTCCTCTAATCAGAATAATCACGGATACCAGAGCATGGTTCATATTTCTTACAATTATAGTGAGTTCCCAATATTCTATTTTTTGACCCTAACCAAGGGATGAGGAGCTTCCCAGCTCTGAGCACACCACTCTCCCCAAATCTCTATGTATTCACCAACCGGATGCTCCCAGGACCCCATTCTTTTGGGTTTTCCTGAAGGAATTATTGATTACATTATTGGTCATTGATGACTGAACTCAATCCCTAGCCCCTCTCTCCTCCCAGAGGAAAATTCCAACTCAGTACTCATTTGATTGGTTGTCCTTTCCCCATCCTCAGGTGACCTAGGGGCAAAATCCACTTCATTCACATAACAAAGATGCCTTTATCTCTCTTCTCATTGGGAAATTCTGAGGATGCTAGGAGCTCTGTGCCAGGAACCTGGACCAAGAACCAAATATATATATTTACGTGTATTATAAATCATGATGTCACCGGCGTGGACTTTGAGATGGGGAGACTATCCGGGATTATCTGAGCGAGCAAAATCTAATCCTTAACACTAGTCCTTAGAATTGGGGAACGTCTCCTGGCTGGGTTAGAAAGGGATGTGGTGATGGCCCTGGCTAGTGGGCTCAGTCGGTTGAGCATCATCCCCGCTGCCCGTTGCTCCCTTGGTTGGGAGTCTCATGGGGTCCCTTAGAGGTGAGGGGATGCGTGCCTGAGGGGAAGGAGAAGGGGAAGGGAATGGCACAGGCGTGCTCCCTGGACAGCGAGCTTGGAACTTCGGTTTCGGGGGTTTTAAAGGCTGAGATTTAGGAGAGGTCTTGGCGGAGGATCAATGAAAATATTCCTCGGCTTTATGCTGATGGACCAAAATGAGATTTATTCTCTTACTTGGCCTGTCCTTGGGTGTGGTTGGCAAATGGCGCTTAATTGGATTTCTGTTATCTGTCTCCCTGAGTAGGGTGATTGAAGCTGTTTTCCCCCTGGCTGGGGAGGAGAAATGCAAACCGTTTACTTTTAAGTGTCCTTAGTTTAAGGAAGATAGGCTTTAGTAGATAGACACAGACTGCTGTTTAACTCTCTGTCTCAGCTTCCCCATTCCACTTGTCCTGGAATTTTCCTTTGCCCCCGCCCAGAAGGGTCACAGATTGGATTCCCAGTCAAGGGCACGTTCCTGGGTTTGAGGTTCACTCCCCGCCCCCGGCACTAGTGGCAAGAGTGTTGTTAAAATTAAGAATCATGTAAAATACACAAGATCAGAAGTGAAAAAAGGAGCCCTAGCCGGTTTGGCTCAGTGGATAGAGCGCCGGCCTGCAAACTGAAAGGTCCCAGGTTCAATTCCGGTCAAGGGCATATGCCTGGGTTGTGGGCTCCATCCCCAGTGGGGGACTTGCAGGAGGCAGCCGATCCATGATTCTTTCTCATTATGGATGTTTCTCTCTCTCTTTCCCTCTTCCTTCCTCTCTGAAATCAATATATATATATACTTTAAAAAGTGAAAAAAGGAGAAAGCCCACGAACTGTGAGAAAACAGAGAAGTCAGTGGCCTGGAAGTGCTGGCAGCTGGAGAGAGGCCACCTTCATTCGCAGCCAGGCTAGTTAAGGACACCAAGCGAGAGGGGGAAATGGGTGGCTCTGTAGACCGGTATCTGTAGCTTCCGAACCGCATTCAGTTCACACCTGTGCTCCACCCTCTGCACCTGGGTTTTCCCTTCTCCAAAAGGGGAGACAAATACTTTGCTAAGGTTGGTGAGAAGGTTTAAGGCAGTGGTTCTCAACCTTCCTAATGCTGCGACCCTTTAATACAGTTCCTCATGTTGTGATGACCCCCAACCATAAAATTATTTTCGTCGCTACTTCATAACTGTAATTTTGCTACTGTTATGAATCGTAATGTAAATATCTGATATGCAGGATGTATTTTCATTGTTACAAATTGAACATAATTAAAGCATAGTGATTAATCACAAAAACATTATGTAATTATATATGTGTTTTCCGATGGTCTTAGGCGACCCCTGTGAAAGGGTCTTTAGACCCCCAAAGGGGTCGCGACCCACAGGTTGAGAACCGCTGGTTAAGGAGATAACACAGTGCCTGGCTGTGTAGCGCTGAGCCGGTGAAAGCTGTTACTGTCATACTTGGAACAGAAAACCAAGGAATGGTTACAATGAGAACAACTCCAGATGCACAAGTTCAGGTCAACTTC
>NW_005371972.1:1277551-1283250 GCF_000412655.1 Myotis brandtii | reverse complement strand
CCGCGAGGTGGCGGCGGCCGGGCAGCTCACTTTCGCTGGCTGGGGCAGAGGCACAGGCCTGCCCGGGGGCTGGAGGTGCTGGCCGAGTGGGAGGCGAGACTGTCCCTGGATCCAGTTATTTCATTCATTCATTCATTCATTCATTCCGCGGACGGTGGTTCATCACCTGATGGGTTCTGACATTAGAGCAAGTGACCCAAGACTGGCCTCGTGGTTAAAAGTGAATCGTGGAGCCAGGCAGCTTGGCTTCCGTCTCTTAAGCAAGTTAGGTTCTTCCTCTCAGAGATGAGAGTTAAGATGAGTTAAGAGTAAGGAAGCCGACAGGCCTCGTGACTCAGTGGTTGAGCCTTGACCTATGAACCAGGAGGTCACGGGTTGGATTCAGGTCAGGGCACATGCCTGGGTTGCGGGCGCATTCCCCAGGGCGCATTCCCCATAGCCTATCTATGATTCTCTTTCATCATTGATGTTTCTATCTATCTCTCCCTCTCTGAAACCAATAAAAATATATTTTAAAAAATAAGACATTAAGGGTGCATGCTATGGCCCACCCTCCGGGGAGCCTTTTAAATCTAGTTATGGAGTTTACATTTTACCTTGACGGGAAGTCATTTAAGAATCAGATTTGTGGCCGGACTGGCGTTGCTCAGTGGTTGAGTGTGGACCTATGAGCCAGGAGGTCACAGTTAGATTCCCGGTCAGGGCACATGCCCAGGTTGCGGGCTCAATCCCCAGTGTGGGGCATGCAGGAGGCAGCTGATCAATGATTCTCTCTCTCATTGATGTTTCTATCTCTCTTTCCCTCTATCTTTCTATCTGAAATCAATAAAAAAGTATTAAAATAAAAGAATCAGCTTTGTGGCTATGTGAAAAATGTATTAAAGGGAGTGACCCTGCCCTGGCTGGTTTGGCTCACTGGATAGAGCATCGGGCTGGAGACTGAAGGGTCCCAGGTTCAATTCCGGTCAAGGGCATGTACCTTGGTTGCAGGCACATCCCCAGTAGGGGGTGTGCAGGAGGCAGCTGATCGATACTTCTCTCTCATCAATGTTTCTAACTCTCTATCCCTCTCCCTTCCTCTCTGTGAAAAATCAATAAAATATATTTAAAGAAAAAAAGGGAGTGACCCTGGAGGTCAATTAAGAGTGTGCTAGAATATTTCAGGTGAGGAGTGACAGAGGCCACAGCAGACCAAAATGACCCAAGTTAACATTTATTGAGCACTTACTTTGTGCCAGGCTCTGTGTCCAGGGCTCTGCGTTTGCCTGTTTGATGGATGAATGAAAGGGCAGCTCTTAAGGAAGCAGGTACCCTTTGGGTTCTCATCACATTTTGGGTGTCTTTGATTCAGGTAATGAGTGGGAGGAGGAGAGTCAAGCTGGAGTTCACCCAGACAAACTCAGAAAAGAGTAGCCTGGGCCACTTGGAAATCTGAGGTGTGTCTGAAATACTCAAGGATGAAACAAAACCAGCAGGTCAGTTTGTTTGTCCTTCTCAAGGCTCATGGTGATTCAGGTCACCCTTTCAAGATAGCCTATTTTTTAAAAAAATACATCATTTTTATTGATTTCAGAGAGGAAGGGAGAGGGAGAGATAGAAACATCAATGATGAGAGAGAATCACTGATTGGTTGCCTCCTGCACCCTCCCTACTGGGGATCGAGCCCGCAACCCGGGCATGTGCCCTTGACTGGAATCAAACCTGGGACCCTTCAGTCCGCAGGCCAACGGTCTATCCACTGAGCCAAACCAGCTAGGGCAAGATAGCCTTTTCTTTAAAATTATACAAATGACAAAATCCTAGTTTAGGGGAAATTATTGATTTTATTGTTGTTTTACCAACAAAGACCAGCCTCAGTTAATCACTGGGTAATGATCACATCTTATTATTATTTTTTTAAAATATATTTTATTGATTTTTTACAGAGAGGACGGGAGAGAGATAGAGAGCTAGAAACATCGATGAGAGAGAAACATCGATCAGCTGCCTCCTGCACATCTCCCACTGGGGATGTGCCCGCAACCCAGGTACATGCCCTTGACCGGAATCGAACCTGGGACCTTTCAGTCCGCAGGCCGACGCTCTATCCACTGAGCCAAACCGGTTTCGGCACATCTTATTTTAATTAAGTACAATCTTAAAATGCTCCAGCATAGCAATCCCAAAATACAGTGGCTGAAACAAAGGGGAGTTTATTCCTTGCCCCTTATTAGTCTGGAAGTAGGGAGTCCAGAGCTGGTGGGGCAGCTCACTCTGCTTTGTGACGTCACCCAGGAGCAGGGTTCCACTGATCATGTGGCTCTCCTTCCTCAAACCGGAGCTCCCATCTCATGGTCTAAGCTGGCTGCTTCAGCTCCTGTTTCATGCATGCACTCCATTTGGCAGAAAGGACAAGACAGAGTGGGGAGCACACGCTCATTCCTTTTATGGTTCTGACGTTTAAAGATACATATTTTGTGAACAACATGTCCCCAAACATAAGCATCTTGTGTACAAAGAATGACTCATGGCTGTTCCAGGACTGGAGGGAAAGCTGGCCGAGAACCTGCTTGGTCCCCTGTGTGACTAGATTGCTGACTGCGGGTCTTGGGCCCAGCCTGCGGGGAAGTGCATTGTGTTGGTGAAAGCGGGCTGGGCATGCTTCCCAGGCCTCCATCTCTCCCAGGCAGGCTGATCTGGCTTGGGGAGGTTTATGTTGCTTGTGCCCAGGGAGTCCAGGCTTGGTTTTGCATTTAGCATTTTCTGTGCCCAGCGTGTCAGAGACTGTGCTAGGCGCTAGGGGTGTGGGCCTGAGGAAGACTGGAACTCTTAGCTGTATGGACAGTCACAGTAACGTAAGAAGCACCATATTCCGAAGTGTGTGGTGCACAGGGTGACTGTTGGAATGCTCTACTGCGGTCGTGAAGATGTAGTGAACAGCCTGTCTTGGATTGATAGCTGTAAAAGTCCCCTCAGAGAGGCAGCGACGACTCAGGTATTGGTGTGAGTCCCTGCTTCCCTGGTTAGTGGCTCTGTGTCCTAAGGTCCAATTCCTTCATCCCTGCACCTCAGTTTCTTCATCTGTACAATAGGGGTAACAGTCTCCACCTCAGAATCGTTTTGAGAATGATGTGAAGTCAGGCATGTCATTCACAAGGTCTGATGGGCAAATGTTAGTTGCCTCCTGCTGCAAGGTGCGATGGTTCGAAGCCAGAGGGGGCAGTTAGGTGTGCAATCGAAGAAGGCCTAAGCCTGGGGGGAAGCCAGGTTGCTGACTCCCTCGGGCAGGCATTATCCCGGTTGTACAAAGACTGCCCTCCGTTTCCTCAGGAGTTCCACCGAGCTTCCTAATTAAGTTGTCAATCCGGCCCTGGCTGGTGTGGCTCCGTTGGTGGGAGTGTCATCCACAGCAAAAGGTGGCGGGGTCAGTTCCCAGTCAGGGCACATGTCCAGGTTGTGGGTTCGATCCCTGATCGGGGTATGCGCATGAGGTAACCGATTGATGTTTCTCTCTCACATTGATGTTTCTCTCCCTCTCTCCCTTCCTCTCCCTAAAATCAATTTATTCTCTTTTTTATGTCTTTGGTTCTATTTTATTCATCAGTTTATTTTGTTCATTAGATTCCACATTTGAGTGAGATCATGTGATACTTACCTTTCTCTGACTGGCCTATTTCACTTAACATAATACTCTCCAAATGGTAAGAGTTCTTTCTTTTTTACAGCTGCATAGTATTCCATTGGAAAAAAAATCTCTAAAATCAATTTAAGCCCTAGCTGGTTTTGCTCAGTGGTTAGAGCCTTGGCCTGTGGATTGAAGGGTCCCAAGTTCGATTCCAGTCAAGGGCAAGAGTTCCTTCCAAATTCAAAGGCTTCCAGGAAGCCTTCCCTACCCAGCCCCCACCACAGCTGTTTGGAGCCCCTCCTCTGTGATTTCTTCACACCCTCACATCATCATAATCATAGGTTTCCTGTCTGTCTCCCTGCGAGACCCTACCCGGCATCTTGCATGCAGGGACAGGGTCTGGTTTCTCCTGTATTCCCACTGTGTCGCTCATTTCCTGGCACATAGCTAGTGCTCAGTAAACGCTGTTGGACGGATGGATGTTGGCTTTGATTGGCTGAAGAGGAACTGGCAGTTGAGGGTGGAGAGTACCTCAGTGTGGTGTGGGGTTGGCATTCAGTTGATTGAAGAGAGGGGCGGGCCTGGTGGTGTATTTGGTATCTGGCTGTAATATGGGAAGTAAACGTGGAGAACTGTGAGAGTTTAGATAGTTTCTCTGTTTGTCTTTTCCCAGTAGAACAGGGTTTCTTAACATTGACATTATTGACATTTGGGCTGGCTAAGTTTGTGGGGGCTTCCTGTGCACTTGCGGATGTTAAGCAGCATTGCTGCCCTCTGCACGTAGATGCCAGGAGTACCTGCCGAACCCCAGCTGTGGCTACCGAAAGGGCCTGCAGGCGAGAAGGTCTGCAGGCGTGGCCAAACATCTCCTGGGGCAAAATGGCCCCCACCCACGAACTGCCCTGTAGGGCTAGGGGTAGAGGCAAGAACTAAGTTAGACACACCTGGGCTTATCCTCCTCCTCTGGCTTACCAGATGTATGCCTTTGGGCAAAGTACTCCACCTCTTTTTATTTTATTTTTTTAATATATTTTATTGATTTTTTACAGAGAGGAAGGGAAAGAGATAGAGAGTTAGAAACATCGATCAGCTGCCTCCTACACACCCCCTACTGGGGATGTGCCCGAAACCAAGGTACATGCCCTTGACTGGAATCGAACCTGAGACCCTTCAGTCCTCAGGCCAACGCTCTATCCACTGAGCCAAACCAGTTAGGGCAGTACTCCACCTCTTTAAGCCGCAGTTTCCTCAGTTGTAAAATGGGGATATTGCTGACCTCGCACATAACTTTAATGGGTGGGATGATTGATGAGGTCATCCACTTCTTTTACTGGGCACAATTTTATTATTTTTTTGTATGAGAAAGTTTACTTAGAAAGTTACAGAGGCACAAGAAGGGGCCCTTGGAGCTTAGGAGAGAGAAAGGTAAAGGTAACTCGCCTGTGGGGAGGAAGAGGGGGAAGGGAAAGGCATGGGCGTGCTAGGGGGGTGGGAAGGGCGCTGTTGGCTACAATTTTATAATAATTGAAACAATAGAGGTCAAAGAGTAAGCATTTCTGCACAGTGATTTCAGCCTTTGCTACAGGTGTGTGTGTGTGCGCGTGCGCGCGTTGAGTGTCTGCATAGGCTCCTGGCACTCTCTAAGGTCCACCTGGGTATTAATAGCTAGTTAAGGTCGATCTTAATAATGTAATAACCACCAACATGCACAGAAAACCAGGGCTTGGGCTCTTGAATTCAAACCTGCTTGTTAGGAAATTGAGCTTCAAAGGAAGGAAGCAGAGGGCATGGGTGGAATTGAGGGTTGTGCGCACACACACGTCTAAACAGCAGAGGCTCAGAGGTGGCATTTGCAGCACAGTGGGGACCAGGCCAGAGAGCAGGCTTGATGGGTTCACTGTAACGTCAAAAACATTCCACTTCTGGTCTTTCAGACCTTCGAAGGGTCTGGTAGCAGAGCCTGTCCTCCCCACCCCGCCCTCAGCACTTCCTATACTGGAACTGTTCATCTAAGCCAGTGGTTCTCAACCTTGTCTGCACATTAGAATCCCCTGGGAATCTTTTTAAAATCCTGATTTCTGGGACTCATCCTCCG
>NW_005371972.1:1262139-1277443 GCF_000412655.1 Myotis brandtii | reverse complement strand
TTTTTAAATCCTGATTTCTGGGCCTCATCCTCCGGAAATTCTGTTTCTTTGTTACTGATGTTGGCCACAACATCAGTAACAAAGAAACAGAATTTCCGGAGGATGAGGCCCAGAAATCAGGATTTAAAAACGATTCCCAGGTGATTCTAATGTGCAGCCAAGGTTGAGAACCACTGATAAGCAGTCTCTTTCCTGTCCTGAATGGCAGGCTCCGCTGCCAGTGGGAAGCTGGCTGTCTCCCGGCTCACCGGCCAGGTGGGTGAGCACTTCTCATTTCAGTATCTCAGGCTGACTGGGCCCCTGTCAGGGACTTTCCTGGTTTCCTGTAATTCAGTCAGCTGCCCAAGTTAATGCTTCAAAACAGTTTTTAAGGTCAGAAAGAACATTGTTGAAATTTGTAAAAGTTTATTTGGGAAACGTTGGTAGATACAAAGTATAAAGTATATACATTATCAAGAATAAGATTCAAGGAACATGCTTGTACCCATCACTCAGTTACAAACAGGAATGATACCTTTAGAGTGGCCCTTCCCGACCGCCCAGATAATCACTGAATTTAGCTCTTGTTATTCTCTTGCCTGCCTTTATAGTTTTACCACATGTGTTTGCATTGCTAAACAATGTATTGTTTAATTGTCCAGGTTTTTGAACTTGATATAGTCATGCTATTTTCTTCAGTGACTTGAAGTTTTGGCTTAACATTTGTTCTTGAGATTAATCCATGGTGCATATAGTTGTATTGCTTTTTCATTGATGAATTGTGTTCCATTGTATGAGAACTTATTGATCCTTTCTATTGCTGCTGGACATTTGGTTTGTTTCCAATGTTTTGCTGAGACAAACAGTGCTGCCGTGAACGTTTGTGGGGCACAGGCACAGCCTGTTCAGGATGCACCCCCAGGTGCGGGACTGAGTCACAGGGCGTGCGCATTTTCATTTTGACCAAATGATACCAAATTGTTTCCGAAGTGGTCTCCCCAGTGCACTGAACTGACAGTTCAGTTTGCCTCACATCCCCCAGCATGGTGTTGCAGGGAGGTTGCCATAGGAGCTGTTCCAGTTGTTTGCCTCATGCCCCTGTTGGTGGTGGTCATGCCACATGCCTCTGCCCTCTGGAAACAACGAGTCCATGATTTCTCTTGCCAGCCAGCTCCCCTCCCCGCCCCCCGCCCCCCGCAGGGTGCTTAGTACGTGGAGCTTATTAGCAAGGCTGGGTTTTCTCTGGGCACAGTCCTTTACCAGGACTCACAGTTTCCTTATAGCTGGTGAAATGCCCTGTCAGAGTGGGAAATCGCAGCATATGCTCCGGGGCTCTCTGGCCAGTTACTCACTCCCAACATTAATTTTTACCCAGCCGATGAATGCCTTAAGCATTTGCTTCAGTACTGGCAGGCTGCTGCCCAGACAGAGTGCCGTTTTCTGCTCCTGCTCATGGGACATGTCCTGGCCACAGTGGAAACTGGCCTTCTTTCCACTTTTTGTCACTCTGATACTGGAAGCGGTACCTTGTGCTTATTTATATTTATACTAGAGCCCTGGTGCATGAATTCGTGCACCAGTGGGGTCCCTCGGCCTGGCCTAAGGAATCGGGCTGAAACCGGCTCTCCGACATCCCCTGAGGGGTCCCGGATTGCGAGAGGGCGCAGGCCAGGCTGAGGGACCCCACCGGTGCACGATTGGGGCCAGGGAGGGACCACAGGAGGGTTCCAGGGCATGTCCAGCCTGTCTTTCCCAGTCCCGATTGGCCAGACCCCAGCAGCAAGCTAACCTACCTGTCAGAGCATCTGCCCCCTGGTGGTCAATGCGTGTCATAGCGACTGATTGCCCAGTCGACTGTCTGACCCTGGTGGTCAGTGCACATCATAACAAGCGGTGGAGCGGCCTTAGCATATCATTAGCATATTACACTTTGATTGGTTGAATGACTGGATGACTGGACACTTAGCATATTAGGCTTTTATTACATAGGATTTCTTTATTAGTGAGGTTGAATGAGAGAGAGAGAGAGAAACATCAAATTGTAGTTATTATTTATGCATTCTTTGGTTGATTCTTGCATGTGCCCTGACCGGGGATTGAACTCGCAACCTTGGCGTATTGGTATAATGCTCTAACCAACTAAGCTACCCAGCCAGGGGAAACATCTTTTTTTTTTTCTGTATAGAGTATATCCACTTCTTGTCATTCTTTCTTTCTTTTTTTACTTCTTGTATTTCTTTTGCGAATTGCTTGTTCATTTCTTTGACTCATTTTTCTGTTGGGAGACTGTTGATTAATTTTTATAATAGCTTTGGTAAGATTTTCACTTACCATATAATTCACCCTTTTAAAGTTCATTCATGTTGTAGCATGTATGAACACTATTTTATTGTCAAATTATATTTTATTGTATGGACATACCACATTTTATTTATTCAGTTGATGGACATTTGGATTGTTTCCATCTTTCAGCTATTATGAACAATACTGCTTGGAATATTTGTGTACAAATTTTCATGTGGACATATGTTTTCAATTCTCTTGGTTATATCCTAGGAGTAGTATATGCTAGCAGAGTCATATGATAACTCTATGTTTAACATTTCAAACACTGCCAAACTGTTTTCCAAAGAGGTTGTTCCATTTTACATTCCCTCCAGCAATGCACGAGGTTTTCAATTTTTCTACTTCCTTGCCAACATTTGTTATTGTCTGTCTTTTTTATTATAACCATCCTGTTGGGTGAGAAGTGGTATCTCATTTTGGTTTTCACTTTCATTTCCAAATGGCTAATGTTTTACATTTTTTTCAAAAGTGCTTATTGGTCATTTGTATATCTTTCTTAGAGAAATATCTATATAGATCGTTTGACCACATTTTTTCTTCTGGTCAATAGAGGTTTATTTTTCTAAACTCATGAAAATCAAGCTAAATTTATAGAATTCTTAAAGTTTTGCTTAAAACTAAATTATTTTTAAAAGCAGGATTATAACTGTAATTTTGCTACTGTAAACAATATGTAATTATATATGTGTTTTCCAATGGTCTTAGGCAACCCCTGTGAAAGGGTCGTTCGACCCCCAAAGGGGTCACGACCCACAGGTTGAGAACTGCTGGTCTACAAGCTTTTGTGTGGACATACTTTCATTGTTGATTACTTTTTAAGAGTCTTTTGTATATCACAACTAGTAGCTCTTATTTAGTTGTAGATATTTCCCCCGAGTTTATATTTGCATAAAATATCCTCTTGCTCATTTTGTCTTTCCCAGTCAAGTTTTATAAAATATTGCCCCACTGATGTGGCTCAGTGGATTGAGAGTCATCCCATGGACCAAGAGGCATGGAGAAAAAACATTGAGATTTCTGGTCAGTCTTTCATGCCCCTAAGATTTTAGTTTGTGGACCCTCCCTTCCCCACTATGGCCCTCCTAATCGGCCTTGGGTCCGGCCTGGAGGCCCTAGAGAGCAGTCAGTGTGTTGCAGGTGCTGTCTCTGTCTCTGTGAGTCTGTCTCCGTGTGTCCGTCTCTCTCTGCCTCTGCCTCTCAGGCTGCCTGCCTTAGGACCAGGAAGGAACCAGGCAGCACTGGGGCGGTTTCTAAGTTTCTCTTGAAGCCAAGCTTGTACTTTAGAGTGGCTGGCTGCAAAACCACCAAGGCTGCAAGAGGTCCGTGCGAAAGCTCCTCTGGCTGGTGGAGGGGATTGAGGGCTAGGAGGTTGGCAGCACTGTTTCTTCGAGGCGAGCTGGGGCTCAGACCTCCTAATCCCAGGGCTGCTGGCCAAAGCTGTCTTCTAGAGCAGCACTCAGGCCTGGGCTCAGGAGCCTGACAGTTTTTATTTTATTTAGTTATTTAATGCTAGAGGCCTGGTGCATGAATTCGTGCACAGATGGGGTCTGGCCCAATAGGGGCCAATTGGGCTGGGCCAGCTGGAGGGAGGGGAAGCAAGAGGTTGGCCAGCTGGCCCCACCCCCTGATCAGGATGTGCAGGCCAATCAGGGGCGGGGTTGGCCAGGGGGAGGGGCCCTGGGTGGTTGGCAGGCTGGCCCTGCACCCTGATCGAACTCCAGTTAAACTCCTGGTCATGGGGACAATTTGCATATTGCCCTTTTATTATATAGGATTATATAGGATATTTTTGTTGATATTAGAGAGGAAGGGAGAGGGACAGAGAGATAGAAACATCAGTGATGAGAGAATCATTAATTGGCTGCTTCCTGCACACCCCTTACTGGGGATTGAACCTGAGACCCTTCAGTCCACTGAGGCTCTATCCACTGAGGCAGACCAGCCAGGGCGAGCCTGACAGTTTTTAAAAACCAGTGGAAACTGAGACATGTATTCTTGACCATGCTTTATCCGGGGCCTAATGGAACCTTTTGAGATCCCCAAAATATTTCTC
The DNA here is from genome assembly GCF_000412655.1 of Myotis brandtii. Lineage (NCBI taxonomy): Eukaryota > Metazoa > Chordata > Mammalia > Chiroptera > Vespertilionidae > Myotis > Myotis brandtii. The sequence goes on along the minus strand of NW_005371972.1, from coordinate 1,273,065 downwards.
TAAAATATCCTCTTGCTCATTTTGTCTTTCCCAGTCAAGTTTTATAAAATATTGCCCTGCTGATGTGGCTCAGTGGATTGAGAGTCATCCCATGGACCAAGAGGTCCCGGGTTCGATTCTTGGTCAGGGGCACATGCCTGGGTTGCGGGCTCAATCCCCAGTAGGGGTGTGCAGGAGGCAGCCAATCGATGTGCCTCTTTCATCAATGTGTCTCTTTCACCAATGTTTCTATCTCCCTCTCCCTTCCTCTATATCTAAGAATCAATAAAAACATTTTTTTAAAAAGTTTTACAAAATATTAACTTCAGTTTAATTCTTTCTGGAATAGTCAATATATAACCTGATGTTGGCTTATGTAGTTTACATATATTCTTATATATTCATAGTTGATGTTCATGTCCAACATAGTTCATGTTCCTACTTGGAAATCTTGAGGTTTTCAATATAGGGAAAGTTTTAAATGAAAAAATGATCTGCTAAATGCTAGATAAATATCTCATTTTTATTGTCGTTCACACAGTATCTATTATACTTAAAGAGCATGCATTTGTAATCCAGCCGTCTTGTTAATTAAACCATTTACTCAACAGTTATTAGATCTTAACACTAGAAGGGCCCCTAGCAGTCACTAATCCTCATGAGGAAGCAAATGCAGAGAAGTCACGGGAAAAGCAGGTGCTACCCTGAAGTCAGAATGCAGCCACCTGCAGACAGCTGGTCTTCACCGCCCTTTCGTGTGGCTTGGATCCTGCACTAACTCACTCTTCCTTTGCTGTCATGGCTCCTTCCACATCACTGTGTTCTTGGTAGGAAGAAGGTGGCTCCTGCCATCAAGTCTGAGCACCTACCTCTGCCTTGTACTCGTATGGCTCTGGTTGAGTGGAGTAAGCATTGCAGTTTGCAGGGCCTTTCCTGGTCTGTTTTCAGGTGGGAAGTTTTTCTGTGATGGGTGCTTGGGTGATTGATGAGATTTTTGCATCTATTTTCAGAAGATAGGGCCAGGATTAGAGCATTCTGTTCCCCTTTTCTTCGCTAACTTACCCATATTGCTGGCACAGGTTAATATGTAATAGTAATGGTGATGGCCAATAGCAACTTTCTGACGTGGAAACTTATTACCAGCTCTCCCTTCCTCGCTCCTCCCCCCCCCCAAATGAATAAAAAACATATATATGTATATGTATATATATATGACACATATATATTGACATATATATGCACACACACACACAGAAAGGATATACAGTGAAGAGTGTAAGTTCTTTCCCCCTTCCCCTCCCCCAAAGCAGTCCCCTAACCAGTGTCTTGTACATTCCTCCAGAGACATGTGAATAAGAGGAATTCCCAGCCTGGGTTTATGGTTTTGTCTTCTCTTTCTTTTTTTTTTTTTGGTTTATGGTTTTGGACAAACAACATAGTCCAGCTTCCCCTAGGACGGTCAGGTACAGAGTGTTACGGGACTTTGAGCCACTCTGAGAAGAGGTGCTTGAAACTTTCAGAGGACGTTATAATATTTAGTGAGAGGGCCACTGGCACAGGCTGCTCAGAAAGACCCGTGTGTGTTGGATTTAATTGATAATATTTACAAATGGTAAAACAAAAAATACAGAAAGGAGCCCGGCCGGTGTGGCTCAGTGGATTGAGTGTCATCCTGTGCACCAGAAGGGAGGTCTCTGATTCGATTCCTGGGCAGGGCACGTGCCCAGGTTGCGGGGTCCATCCCCAGTAGGAGTGCAGAAGGCAGCCAATCGATGTTTCTCATCAATGTTTCTGTCTCTCCCTCTCCCTTCCTCGCTCCTCCCCCCCCCCAAATGAATAAAAAACATATATATGTATATGTATATATATATGACACATATATATTGACATATATATGCACACACACACACAGAAAGGATATACAGTGAAGAGTGTAAGTTCTTTCCCCCTTCCCCTCCCCCAAAGCAGTCCCCTAACCAGTGTCTTGTACATTCCTCCAGAGACATGTGAATAAGAGGAATTCCCAGCCTGGGTTTATGGTTTTGTCTTCTCTTTCTTTTTTTTTTTTTTTTTGGTTTGTGGTTTTGGACAAACAACATAGTCCAGCTTCCCCTAGGACGGTCAGGTACAGAGTGTTACGGGACTTTGAGCCACTCTGAGAAGAGGTGCTTGAAACTTTCAGAGGACGTTATAATATTTAGTGAGAGGGCCACTGGCACAGGCTGCTCAGAAAGACCCGTGTGTGTTGGATTCTGGGCACCAGCTAACCCTCCCAGGGCCAGCAAGGGTGACATTGTCCCCTTTTTCCCATCCCGAGGGTCCAGTGCTGTGGGACTTCCTAACATATTTGTCTGCTCTGAGCTCCCCTTTCAGTCTGTTTGAGTGACCTTCAGAAACGTGAGCCTCACCATGGCCCTGCTGAGGATGAACGCTAAGTCCTGTGTGGCGGGCTGGGCCCTGCCTGGCCCCTCTGCATTGCTCATCAGGGGGAGTGAGAGTCTCGGCCTTTCTCCCCTGGCCTTGTTCCCAGTGGAGCTGCCAGCCCCCAGCAGGGCACCTGCACCAGGTAGTGCTCTGCACTTGACTTTGAAGTACATGTTTGCTACACTGCCCCTCCGCCCACCGCATACAAAGGTTGGATCCCGGGGTCCGTTCATGTGTAACTCGAGCGGGCAGTTCTTCCTGGGCTTTGTGCCTGAAGTCGCACAGTGGCAAAGGCCTGACTGGTGCGAAGCCCGGTGGGAACGAGTCCATGGGCTTTTCTGTTACGTTGGACCAGGCTGGGGCTCCTCTGGTCTCCACTGACTGGTCTCCTGCTGCCTGTTGGAGAGGCGCCGTGTGCTTGCTGGTAAAGGGAGCTCGCTTGGGGCAGCCTGCTTTGTCCTCTTCTCATTACTTCAGATTTTCCCCTTCTGTTTAACCGGGTATCAGGCAGTGACTTGTGTTAGCGAACTAATATCTAATTCCATTTTTGCCAGTATTTGTGCAATACTTCCTGTTTTTTATCTTCTTAATCCGCACAGTCATTTGTTTATACGGTGGTTTCCCTGTTTAATGGGCGAGCAGGCTAGATCTCAGAGAAGCTTGCATGAGGCCACCCCAGGCGAGCCAGGATTCAAGTCATGTTCCTCGAATCTGGGTCCATTGGTCTTGCCTCTTCTCTATCCCGTATTCACTCCTGTGGCCTTGATCCCAGTCCTGCTGCAGGCATCTCAGCTGGAACAGGCCAAAGCTCCCCCGACGAATCCGCCCCCTCATTCCTCACCTCCATAAACATCACTGGCACCACCTCTCGCCCTGTTTTTCAGGCAAGAGATTTTAGTGTCATCCTTTTCTCCTTTCGTTTTGCCCACAGCCCACACTTTGATGGCTCTGCAGAATACCTCCCGCATCTGACGGCCTTCCCACCCCCGCCTCCTGCTGCCTGTTGGAGAGGCGCCGTGTGCTTGCTGGTAAAGGGAGCTCGCTTGGGGCAGCCTGCTTTGTCCTCTTCTCATTACTTCAGATTTTCCCCTTCTGTTTAACCGGGTATCAGGCAGTGACTTGTGTTAGCGAACTAATATCTAATTCCATTTTTGCCAGTATTTGTGCAATACTTCCTGTTTTTTATCTTCTTAATCCGCACAGTCATTTGTTTATACGGTGGTTTCCCTGTTTAATGGGCGAGCAGGCTAGATCTCAGAGAAGCTTGCATGAGGCCACCCCAGGCGAGCCAGGATTCAAGTCATGTTCCTCGAATCTGGGTCCATTGGTCTTGCCTCTTCTCTATCCCGTATTCACTCCTGTGGCCTTGATCCCAGTGCTGCTGCAGGCATCTCAGCTGGAACAGGCCAAAGCTCCCCCCACGAATCTGCCCCCTCATTCCTCACCTCCATAAACATCACTGGTACCACCACCTCTTGCCCTGTTTTTCAGGCAAGAGATTTTAGTGTCATCCTTTTCTCCTTTCGTTTTGCCCACAGCCCACACTTTGATCACGAGTGATGGCTCTGCAGAATACCTCCCGCATCTGACGCCCTTCCCACCCCCGCCTTGGTGGAGGCACCTCCATCTCTCGCTTCTCTGCTAGTGCCCCTGCGTCCACTCCTGCCCCCTCACAATCTCTCCATGCGCTGCTCTCACTCCCCCAGGGCGTCGCAGTGCACTTAGGAGAAACTCCAAAGCCTGGCTTACCTCTGAGACCCTAGTGATGTCAGCATTGCCGCAGCCACCCTCACTCTCCACTCATTTCCTCCTCTAGAGGCGCGCTGGCCCCTTGGCCCCTCACGCTGGCTCTGGGCCTCTGCACTTGCTCTTCCGTGTGTCTGTCCTGACCCCGGGGCTTATGGTGGCGTGGCTCGCTCCAGCACTTCATTCAGGTCTCTGCTTACACGCCCCCTCAGACAGGTCTGCTTTGGGCCTTCTCCTAAGTAGTTTTTCCTACATTTTATTTACTTATTTTTCGATCACAGTTCACTTGCAATATTATTTTGTATTGGTTTCAAGTGTCCTTTCCTGAATACTAGATAGCCTCTGCCTCTCTGTGTCCCTGGCTTACTTTAGTTTTCTTCACAGCACTTATTACATGACATCGAGGATTACGTTGATTTATTACATGTCTTCTCCACCAGGCTCACAGCTCTAATTCAGTACCTGAGACAGCACAGAATGAGCACTCACTAACTGTGAAGTTCATTAGCCTTTTCTCTGTCTGCTTCCTGATCTATGGGCTGAGGACCCCCAGAGGGGAATGCAGTAATTAGGGTAATTAGGAGTCGTCTGCAGCTGCATCACCACAGGTTTCTGTGTATTAGGGGAGATTTCTCATTCATGTACACAGAGTTGTTTCTCAAGTAAATATAGATGCTATTGTGATTGATAGAATGAAGTTCATTTTCCATCATGGTCTTTGTCTATTATTTTCTCAGTTAATAAGCACCAAAAGTACAATTATCTTGTAAGGGTCCACAGAATATTCTGACCTTGAGTTAATCATATTCAATAAGGCCAGGAATCACCACTCTGTACCAGGCTTGTTCCCCAACTTGATTGTGACCGTTTGAGAGCAAGGTCCTGGAGTAGGTGCTATGAGCTGCCGTAAGGAAGAGGGAATGAGTAGACCCACCAGCAGTGAGTCTCTGAAGCTTGGTAGGGCTTCATAGACTCCTACCGTGTAATGTCAGGCTGTGTCAGTTTGCCGCCACCGCCCAGAAGTATTGAGATGGGGTTTGGGAGGCTGACTCAGCCCTTCCCAACAGCCCCAAATTCTGGCTTCATCTATAGATGGTAGCAGTGACTTTCAGTGTGGGGGCTACTGTCCAGTAGAAGATGGCTGGGTAGCTCAGTTGGTTAGAGCATCATCCTGATACACCAAGGTTATGGGTTCGATCCCCAGTCAGGGCACATACAAAAATCAATCAATGAATGCATAAATAAGTGGAACAAAAGTACAATTATCTTGTAAGGGTCCACAGAATATTCTGACCTTGAGTTAATCATATTCAATAAGGCCAGGAATCACCACTCTGTACCAGGCTTGTTCCCCAACTTGATTGTGACCGTTTGAGAGCAAGGTCCTCGAGTAGGTGCTATGAGCCGCCGTAAGGAAGAAGGAATGAGTAGACCCACCAGCAGTGAGTCTCTGAAGCTTGGTAGGGCTTCATAGACTCCTACCGTGTAATGTCAGGCTGTGTCAGTTTGCCGCCACCGTTCAGAAGTATTGAGATGGGGTTTGGGAGGCTGTCGGGAGAATGATCAGACACCACACAGGTTCCACACGTTCTGATTGTGTCTTTTTGGTAGCCAGGCCCCTAATTTACCTGCCCTGTGTCACGCTTCAAGAGCTCACAGAGCAAGGATTGGCATAATGGATTCTAAACTGGCCTGGATGTGCTGGGATGAGGACAGCACCTTCTTCAGGGCTGCCAGCCTTCCCACTCGGCCATGTTCCTAGAGCAGTGGCGTCCATGGGGCCAGGGGCAGGGATGCCCTCTCTTCAGAAGTGCAGTTAAATCTTAGGGATAGTGAAACCTGTATAATTTGAAAAGCAAATTCAGTATCACAATTGAACTTTATATTTAGATATTCTTTTTCTTTTTAAAAGCTTTTTAGAGGAAGGAAGAGGGTGATATAGAAACATCAATGATGAGAGAGAATCATCAATTGGCTGTCTCCTGCACCCCCCTCTCCCACTGGGGATGGAGCCCACAACCCGGGCATGTGCCCTGACCAGGAATTGAACCTTGATCTCCTGGGTCATAGGTTGATGCTCAAGCCACAGCAGTTGGGCTAGATATTCTTTTTAGATTAAAAAAAATGTCAAAAAAATTTTTTTCTTTTTATCACACAAACTTCAGTAAAGAAAATACTACCAGATCTTGGCTGGTAAGATTATATAGATGGTAGCAGTGACTTTCAATGTGGGGGCTACTGTCCAATAGAAGATGGCTGGGTAGCTCAGTTGGTTAGAGCATCGTCCTGATACACCAAGGTTATGGGTTCGATCCCCAGTCAGGGCATATACAAAAATCAATCAATGAATGCATAAATAAGTGGAACAACAACTCGATGTTTCTCTCAAACAATAAATAAAAATAAATAAATAAATAATAAACAGATGAAGCCAGAATTTGGGGCTGTTGGGAAGGGCTGGGTCAAGTTTGTATGTTTATCTAAAGGGGAAATTGATTTTAAAAGTTTGAGAAACACAAACTTCACAGAAGAGCTGTGTTTTCTGGGTGAGGAAGCAAGTGCTAGGAGGGCTGGTCTTGTTGATATTTGTCTCTCTGCCACGTAGCACTGAGAAGGGGTGGGGTAGGTAGGTTTCTATTTGCAAGGCTGGCCTGCCGTGAACTTCCACTTCCTTGGCCAGAGTTCGGGTGTGCTAAGCTATGCAAGAGTTACCTGTATTTCCAGAAAATCAGGAACTCTGAGCAATGGGAGCCAAATGGTGTTCCATCTCACCTGCTTTGGGTTACACAAGACCCCTGGACATGCAATGGCTGTGTCATGTCCAGGCCCGCAGCGGGCGCAGCATGTTCTGGGGGCCAGGGACTGTTGTTTGTCATGCTCAGTGTCTCCTTGTGGTAGACGCAGTCATTCCTGGCTTGGACAATGTCTGCAGTTGAGTGCTTGCTAATAACCTGATAATAATTACTATTTCATGTTTGACAAGTGCCCATTGGACTCTGAGATGGAGCAGGTCTCTGTGGGCCCACTTAGAGCTCTGGGCAGGCGCTTCAGCCCTCACCAGGGGGCACCCTTGGGGTTTAACAGGACAGTTATTCAATATAAAGTGCTTCTCTGGCAGAGAAAATTGCTCTGATTCTCACTCGGTGCCCCTCCCTTCTCTCTCTGCCTCTCAGAATGTTGGTTGGGCTCTGGGATTTTTCCAGACTGCATTTGGAAGGAATAATGGGTTATGATTACAACTTTGCAACAAGGTCAAGTCACCAAATAGTTATTGAGTGCATCCGAGGTGCCCAGCATAAAAGGATATTTAGAAACTGTCTGATACGATCTTTGGCCTAAAAAAACCCACGCTAATCTGCATCTCTGTTTCCTGGTAACAGGAGTTTGTTGAGCACTTACCACGTGCCAGGCACTGTGTGGGCCCTTTGCTTACGGTATCTAATCTAATCCTGTTCCAGATGAGGTTAGTCCCATTGGCCCCATTTTGCCAGAGGACAAACTTTTTTTAGGGTTGTTTTTTTTAAATATATATAAGAGTTTATTTGAGCCAAACTAATGACATATGCCCAGGATCAAGATCTCACATGCTCCCTGAGAGGAGATTTGCTGGAGCTCACCTGCTGGCATGGTAGGCGGCGGAACCTGGATTCAGGTCCCCTCTCGGCTGACCTCTGAGGTTCTGCTGCCCCCACAGTACTGATCGGTCTCTCGAATCCCTATCTTGGAATCAGCAGTGCAAACTTGGCGCCCAGAGTAGCCATGGTCTTAGTTTTTAGGTGATCGGGCTGTGCCATGTATGCCTGGCACCATGTTGCTTGGCATATTGAAGAGACTCCGTAAAAGCCATTTCATTGCTCATTGTTACTGGAGGGACTTGGGGTTTGGGTTTTGTTGAATTGAGCAGCATGGCTTTTATGACTCAAGGAGAAGCCTTTCTTTTGTCAGCAGTGTTTATGGATGTTTGGGAACTGAAGGACAAATGAGTGGCCAGCCCCTCACCCCAAAACCCACTCCTCTGAGCCTGTGTGGCTTGTTCAGCTCCACTGAAGCCTGAGGCCCAGGCCTCACCAGCCCGGCGAGAGTGGCGGCGAGCGTGTTGGAAACAACCTGTCTGCGTGGATTGAGTGTGGCACCTGTACTCACTTTTTCTTATTAAAAATTTAGCCCTGACCGGTTTGGCTCAGTGGATAGAGCGTCGGCCTGCGGACTGAAGAGTCCCAGGTTCGATTCTAGTCAAGGGCATGTACCTTGGTTGTGGACACATCCCCAGTGGGGGGTGTTCAGGAGGCAGCTGATTGATGTTTCTCTCTCATCGATGTTTCTAACTCTCTATCCCTCTCTCCTCTTCTCTGTAAAAACTCAATAAAATATATATTTAAAAAAAAATTTAGCCAAATTTTGGGAAATGGCTCAGTGGTTGAATGTCGACCTATGAACCAGGAGGTCACAGTTGGGGCACATGCCTGGGTTGCGGGCTCAATCCCCAATGTAGGGTGTGCAGGAGGCAGCCGATCAATGATTCTCTGTCATCATTGATGTTTCTATCTCTCTCTCCCTCTCCCTCTCCCTCTCCTCTCTGAAATCAATAAAATTATATTTTAAAGAATGAGCAAAGAATATAAATACACATTTTGGAAATGTCCCCCTATAAAAGTATATGAAACGTACATATTTAGTTTAAATAACCAATCGAGGTATATCCAAGTAAAGAAATAGAGCATTCCAAGTATTCTGGTTGCCCTTCCTCCCATCCAGAGAGAACCATCATCCCGAATGTTTTGTTCCTTGACCCTTTTTCTGTCTAGTTTACCATTTGTGTCAGTTCTCTCTTGCTGTAAGCAGGCCACCTCCAAGCTTCGGGGCTTAAACCATCAGCAGGTTATTATTTCTCCCAGTTTTGTGGGCTGACTGGGCAGTTTCCTCTGTGTGATGTTGAGGTCATTCATGTGACAGCGTTCACCTGGTAGCTGGGCTGGAAGGTCTAAGAAAGCATCTCACCCCGGAGCCCGGGCGCTGCCCGCAGGGCACTGCAGTGCTGCGTCATGTGGCCTGTGCAGTCAGGGTCTCCTCCGGGGCCCCCGCACGTCCCCTCTCTCCACCAGGAGGGCCTACACACCCCTGACGCAGGGCAGCTGGGTTCCAAGAGAACAAAGCATAATCTTCCAGATCATGCGGGCCAGTCACTGCGCCCTGTCGATCAGAGTCGTCACAGGGACACTCAGATTCCATGGGAAGCCCATAGCAGCCGTCGGCACTGACGGGAGGGGAGGCACTGTTGGCTGCCTGCCTTGGAGGCTGGTACCCACGCCATCCATGTCCAGATTGCTTAGTTGTGCCTGTTTGAACCACACTGCAGGGGACCCAGGTCCCTCACTTCTTTCCCAAATGAGTCCCTTGTGAGGCGGGCCCAGGCCATGTGTCCAGCCAGGCTGAGGGTCATCAGGAGAGCAGCCCAGCGTTGACACTGAGGCCTGGCCCATTAATCTAGGGCAACAACCGAGCGCCTGGCGCTGTCACGGAGAAGGTGCCCGGTTGCAGCCAGGAGTCTGTTGGAAGGTCAGGCCTGTCTCGTGTGCCAGTTGGCGCTTTAGTTTTCGGCATGTGACCCAAGGACTTTGGGTTCAGTGGGCTGTGTGGTCTTGTTCCGTTTCTTTCTGTAGTTCTGAGTTTTTAGGGTCTCACGCAGAAGTAACTTTAAGGCCCACGTTTATCATCCTTTAGGCAAGAGGAAGTAAGGAGGGAGAGACCCCACACTTATGCGTGGGGGATGGGCTGGTGGGAACAGCACTTTGGTCATGAGAAGCTGATCTCATGACAGAGTTTCAAGTCTCCCAGAGAGTGTGCAGGCAGGCCAGGCAGTTGGCACCTCCCTGCCTGTGGTACCACATGTCCCCCTGGGCAGCCCGTTTTCCTGGACCCGTCCTCGAAGCTTGGCCAGAACCTGGTGGATTCCTGTGGCCGTGAAGGAGGAAACAGGAGACAGTTGGAGTCTCCTTTGCAGTGATCATTCCCGAGCATTTCACATAGGTTGGGAGGGGGGCACTGCCTCATTCTAGCTCAGCTCTCTGAGAAAGGACCAAGCCAGCTGGCCCCTCACCTGCTCAGCACGGCGTCCTGGGGAGAGAGGTGCTGTCTGAGCTTTGTAGCCGGCGGCCAGCTGGTGCAGTGAGAGCCAGAAGGCAGCCTGGGGCCTCTGAGCTCCACCTGCCCGGGCCTGGGCGCAGTCATAGCATCCACAAGGACACTGACAGCATTTCTGCGGGTGACAGCATTTAGAGCTTGGCAAACCTGCGGGCTGCACTCACACTCCCTGGGGGCTGATCACAGGATTGGGCTCCTGAGCATGTTTAAGTGCAGCTTAACTATTTATGGCGCCGCCTTTTTCTTTTTCCCCTCCTTCCCCTTTGCTTCTCCCTCCTTCCCTTTATCCTCTCCCCATTTTCTCTTTCTCCCTTTTCTTTCTTATATTTGTCAGAACAGATGCTCTTGGGAGTGTTTCTCTGTTGGAACAGCTTTGCAGGCTGCCTCAGAGGAATTCAGGGGCTCTGGTTTTCTCCTCGACACCCACACTTGGGGAGCGGCCAGTTGTGGGCAGACATCTCGCTTCGGAAGAGTATGGTTGGCATCGGGTGGCAAACATTACTCATGGCACACAGCTGCTCTCCTCCTCTGTGTGGGGGCGGGAGGTGCTGGGCCACCATCCACTCCGTCCCAGGAACCTTCACCTTCCTGCAAGGCCTCTGAAAAGGAGAGCACCCCTCCCTCCCCCCACTCCCC
>NW_005371972.1:1232594-1262092 GCF_000412655.1 Myotis brandtii | reverse complement strand
CCGGCCGCTCAATATGTCCAGCCCCAGAGGAGCGGGGCTTTGCTGCCCTTCCCTGGAAGCTCTGGGGTAGGTGGCAGCATCAAGGCTTGTCGCAGCCTTGGGTCCCAGGCAAGGCCAGTCAGTCACCGGACCTGTGGGCCGCCAGGCCCCTTTCACCCTGTTGGTCGTGAGTTTCTCACGTCCTTCCCAGCAATCAGGTCCCTTTCCGGCTGGAGGGCCCTGTTTTCTGCAGGCTCCAGCAAGGGCCGGGGACAGCTCTGTACTTCGAGGGGTCCAGCTGATGCTCCCTGGTCGTTTCCGAGCCTGGGAGATACTTCCTCCCAGCTCCGTTTTTGGGTTGGCTCTTGGTGAAGGTGAGGGAGTCAGACCCACCGCCAGGAGGGAAGGGTTTGGACCTGTCTCGCGGGGGCTCATTCTGAAGCTGGGGGAGGATTTGGCCCTTGGGCCTACTGGTTCCTCCCTTTCTGCACTTGGGAGGTATTTCACCTGGGGCTCCCGCGGACACGGAGGGTGACTGGTGACTGGGATTTGGGCTGCCCACGCACACATGCACACACTTGTTTGCTCGTGTGGCTTTTTCCACAGCAGAGAGAAGACGGCTCTGGGATGATCTGGCCCAGGCCTCTCCTTGCCACCTGCCTTTGGTCCATCAACACTGCCCGGTGTGCACTCCCTGCCTGGGTGTTTCACCCCTGGGGTGAACATCAGTTCTTTTCCAGTCACCTCTCTGTTTTAGCTTTTCCCAGCTCAGGAACAGAGCAGCCAGAGTTCTCGCTTACAGCCCTCAGGTCACAAGTGGGAGCAGGAGGTCCTGTGTCAGTGCGGCCGTGCTGCTGCGGCTGGTTTGGCTCAGCAGCCGGCTCTACAGCTCGTACCTCACTTCTTGACGCTGGGCTGGCTTCTGGCTCTTCCCTGCTTACATGAAGGCGCTCTCGTCACAGGCAGTTACGATACTACTGACAGACCCAAGAAGCTGTGCCTCTGTCCGTGAGCTTGTAGGTGGAGGCTGAGACCGAAGGACAGTCCTGGGGATGTTGGAGGGAGGGAGAGCGTTTCAGGGTCCCCGGCAACAGCAACTCTGAACTACAGCTCAGAGGCTGGCGCCCTGTGACACGTGCCTGTGGCCAATGCCACATTCCCCCTTACTGAATGGAGCCCCACCCACCTGCCAGGTGTTTTTTCTTGTGGAAAGTTTGCAGGCATCACGGGGTGGGTGGATTTGCTGGTTAAGCCACGGGTGAAGGAAGGGCTGGGGGTGTGGCTTTGTTATGGCTCATCACAGCCAGACAGCCATACATGGTCACTGCAGCTCCAGGGCTGTGGCCCGGTGACTCACCCCCGAGAGGCTGATGGGACGGGAACAGCCAGAGCTAGTGGAGGGCGGCTGAGACCTGGGGGCTGAGAGCCCCAAGTGTCACTGTCACCTGCCCAGAAACAGTCTGGGGCAGCTCTGCATGGACTTAGCCTCCGAGAAGAGGTTCCGAAGAGCCGGAAGACAAGCCGCTGCCACTTGTCAGATTCTGGGCCAGGACAGGACAGCCTGGCCCTGTCGCTTCTCTGTAATGTGTTCCTAGGAGTGGGCATTGACTTTAGTGCCAAATTGGTTCTTTCTTGAAAGGAGGGCCTGCTTATTTTCCCTAGAAAATGCTGCTCTTGAGACTGGCTGGTGTGGTATTTAGGGAGAGGAGAGCGAGTTTAGATACTCACTTAGTCATGGCTGTGCAGTGCAGGCTCACTTGGCACCAGGCCATGGAATTGCTCTGAGCATTTTTACTGGAGACACTTGTGGGATTTCCAGGCATTAAGTGAGGCCTTTGACAGAGAAACTGCGGCCAGACCAGCAGCTCTTGGGGTCAGGGTCAGAGTTTACTCTCTCTCCAGGGACAGCCTGGGGAGGTTTCTGGAGGCAGAGGACTGCCCAGCTTTCTGTAGTTCCCTGAGCCTGTGAATGAATGAGAGACAGAGGGAGCGGCCAGAGGGAACTGGCAGAGCCCTGTGGGTGCAGCAGGGAAGGGGCCGGTTCCTGAGAGCCGGGGTGATGAAACGTCTGCCTTCCCACACGTTCACCTGGCATGACAGACAGAGAACTTAGAGCAAAGTCGAAGGGTTTTCATAGAGCAGGTGGATCCCCTTGAAACATCTGCCCTTTCTTCTAAGATTTGTAAAAAATGTTAAACTGACCCCGTCTTTTTTTGCAATGCTGACAGTGTTGTGTGTGTGTCTTTTTACTTTTTAAAAAGTCGTTACCCGGCAAGACACAAGGTGGCTATTTCTGGTTGGTCCCTTGATACTTTCTGGGTTTTGAAACTTTCCTGCCAGTAAACCCAGGAATCGCGGAGCCCCGGGTCGCTGGGCTTGCAGAGGGTGTCTGGAGTTGTTTGCCCTTCGGGGCCTGGTTGAAATGCTCCGTCTCCCACATTTCTCACCTGGGAGTTTCGGGCTCGTGCTGAGGCTGCTTGGCATCCTCTGTCCACACTGACACGAAGGCCCTTTGCCTCTCCCCAGCCATGGATTTCCCTCAGCACAGCCAGCACGTCTTGGAGCAGCTGAACCAGCAGCGGCAGCAGGGGCTTTTGTGTGACTGCACTTTTGTGGTGGACGGTGTTGATTTTAAGGCCCATAAAGCAGTGCTGGCCGCCTGCAGCGAGTACTTCAAGATGCTCTTCGTGGACCAGAAGGATGTGGTGCAACTGGACATCAGTAACGCAGCAGGTACCCTGTTGGGTCCAGGGGCAAGTTTGTTGAGGGCCAGAAGCTCTGGCTGACCGTGTGCCCTCCTAACACAGTCCCTGCCCTCCTGGGAGCAATACCTTCAGGCTGTGGGGTGCACCAGGCCTCCCATACAGGACCCATGAGTGTGTGGGTACCAAGTTTCTACCACATTTTGGGGGCCTGTGTAGACTGGGAGCAGGTGGTGAGGGGAGAACTGGCAGGAAGGGCTCACCATGAGCTCCAGGCCAGAGTGAACACAGACAACAGGTGGGCTCTGAGTCCTGAACCCCCAATTCCAGTGCTAACCATGAGGAGGATGGCAAGGGTTGGGGCTGGGGCAGGGGATCAGGAAGGCCTTGGGATTGAAGAAGGAACTGGTCAGATTTGGTCTCCCAACTCAGCATGGCATGATGTGCTATGAGGTCAGGGCAAGGTCATGTTCCCCCATTTTATAGATGCGGAAACTGAGACCCAAAGAGTTCAGGTGACTGGCCTGGAGGTCAGCGAGAGAGTTTGTGGCAGAGCGCCGATGAAAGTCCTTACTATCACTTTGGTTGGATTGCCTTCCGGCGGTGAGGAGTAGCGGCGGGGTAGAGTGTGTCCAGGGTGGGCATTTACACGGTCTGTCCTTCACGCAGGGCAGGTGTTCACACCTTCTATCTTCTGTGCAGAGCAGGCGTTCACACCTTCTGTCTTCTGTGCAAGGCAGGTGTTCACATCCTCTGTCCTCCGTTGAATCCTCTGTGCAGGCTGGGCTTTCCCACCCTCTGTCCTCCGTGTAGGGCGAGTAGTCACACCTCTGTTTTCTGTGTAGGGTGGGCGTTCACACCCTCTGCCCTCTGGTTGTACCCCATTTGGAGGCTGTTATCTGGGCTGAGACTCCCCCAGTTGCTTGCCTCTCTGCCAGCACAGGAGATGGGGAGAGGACGGCCTGTCACCTTGCTCTTTACAATTCCCTGGATCCTGCCGCCGAGTGTCACCTGCTGGTGCCAGGCCTGGAGGCAGGTCTGTGATGGCTGTCTGTGTCCTTGGCAGGCCTGGGGCAGGTACTGGAGTTTATTTACACGGCCAAGCTCAGCCTGAGCTCTGAGAATGTGGACGATGTGCTGGCCGTGGCCAGCTTCCTGCAGATGCAGGACATCATCACGGCCTGCCATGCCCTCAAGTCACTCGCCGAGCCGGCCACCAGCCCTGGGGAGAATATGGAGGCCTTGGCCATGGAAGGTAAGATTGTTGGCAGGCTTTCCTGAGCAGGTGGCTCTTGATGGGGGCTCTGCCTCTGCCTCTTTGTCACCTCTCTGGGTCTCAGTTTCCTCTTCTGGCCTTGCCTGCGTTGTGGGGTGCTGGTGAGGTTTAGCTGCAGTAGAGTCTGAGAAAGGCCTCTTGGAGGCGCCCCTTGCCTACCCTGTCCCCCCTTTCTCCAGCTCCCCTGTGCTTCGCTGCTGAGAACTGGCGGTGGGCCTGGTTCAAGGCCACGCACCTGGCGCGCTCCTCCTGCACGCTCCTCTCTGTGCCCTTCCTCTGTTCCCCTCACTGCCTCAGAAAAGCTCCTGACACCTGGTTTGGGCCAGGTTCCTTGTGAAACACTTTCAGAGAACCCGCTCCTCTCCTTCTAAGCACCGATCTGGCAGCATTGATATTTCACCTGTGAGGTCTGTGTCCCGGCCGGTCTGTGCGCCCCCCAGAAGCAGCAGCTATGGTTGGTATGTCCAGGCCTGTCGGCAGCCAGGTGCACAGTAGGTGCCTTGTGCATAATTTGTTGAATGAACAAACCAAGAAACCACTACTTAGATGCACCTCCAGGGAGGATCCAGAAGAGCTGGCGAGTTCTGGGAACCCTCACCTCTCCAAGTGGTGGCACTTGATGGGAAACAGAAGGTCTATCTGGTTCCATCTCCAGGAGGGGACAGGAGAGCCAAAGAGAAGGCTGCAGCCACCACGCTGAGTGAGCTGAACCCTGCTGGAGGCAGTCCACCCAGGGGCCCAGGCAGGGAGCCCAAGGAGGAGCGAGGCGGTCAGGCAGAGAGTGCAGCCAGCGGTGAGTTGTGACGCTGAAGCCAACTGTTCCACCATCTCCCTGGGCCCCTGTACAGTGAGGGGCTTCCTCAGGAGGCTCCTGGGGCTGGGAATAGAGTGGCACCCTTGAGCTCAGGTTACCCCGAAGGAACCACTGTTGATCTGGGGTGTCTGGTCCAGCCAGAGCAGAGGCCAAACAGCCTGAGCTTGGATGTGCTGGCCCCACCCAGACCCCACCTACCCTTGAGCCACAGCCACTACAGGGGCCTGGTCCAGGGAGCCATTCAGTCCCTGGATGGAGTCGATAGGGTCTCAGTCCCGCCTCGCCACCCCAGGTGCAGAGCAGACGGAGAAGGCCGATGCCCCCCGGGAGCCACCGCCAGTAGAGCCCAAGCCCGACCCCACCGGTGGCATGGCTGCTGCTGAAGCCGAGGCCGCCTTGTCGGAGAGCTCAGAGCAAGGTACCGCCACCCAGCCAGGCCCACCCTCACTCGCACACCTCCCTCTCACACAGTTCCCCCGGGTCCCTCTCCTCCTACTACAGCTGATCCCACTCTGAGCCACCCACTCACTTCAGCTTTGGGGCCAACATCTTTTCTCATTCTTGAATTTGGACATCAGTCTCTTGGTTGTGTTACCTGGCTGTGCTTCCCGCTGGCACAGAAGCATTGCTGACACCCAGGGCCGAGCACCAAAGGGAGCCTTGTACCCACACCACACAACCCCGTGCTTGTTGGCTGACGGTGCCCTTGCTGCCCTGCAGCCCGCCAGGGTGCCCATGCCCTGAGGCTGCCTCCATCCTCCAAGCAGCCAGTGTCCTGGTCAGCAGCTCCCCTGGTGCTGCCTTGGCCAGGGCTGGGACCATTTATTGGTGGTGCCCAGACATTACCAGGCTCTGCCAGGTGCCCATGCAGAGAGAAGGGCCTGTGTCCCGGAGCCAGGTTGGCCTCCTGGCATTTGTGTAACTCTGAGGTCACGTCCCTTTGGGAGCCCCTGTGCCCTCCCTGGCCCCTCAGTGCCTGCCCTTTTCATCTCAGAAATGCAGGTGGAGCCAGCCAGGAAAGGAGAAGAGGGCGAGGAGGACGCCATGCCTTCTGGGGTCAAGGAAGAAGGGCCGCAGCTGGACAAGGGGGATGCCCCCGAGGAGAGTGAGGAGTCGGCCAGCACGGACTCGGGCCAGGAGCTGGGCGCAGAGGCCCGGGGCCTGCGCCCAAGCACCTATGGCGACCGTACCGAGTCCAAGGCCTATGGCTCCATCATCCACAAGTGCGAGGTGCGGCCACGGGTGGCACCACCCGCCCTGCCCAGCCCCATCCTCCGCCCAGCAGCCCCCTCACACCCGATTCCCGCGCCCTGCAGGACTGTGGGAAGGAGTTCACACACACGGGGAACTTCAAGCGGCACATCCGCATCCACACAGGCGAGAAGCCCTTCTCGTGCCGGGAGTGCAGCAAGGCCTTCTCTGATCCAGCCGCCTGCAAGGCCCACGAGAAGACGCACAGGTGCAGTGCCCGGCCTGCTGCTTGTCCCCGCTGGCTCAGCCCTGGTAGGACCCCAGCGACCCCTCCTCTCCCTTCTGACCACCAGCCCGCTGAAGCCCTACGGCTGCGAGGAGTGCGGCAAGAGCTACCGGCTCATCAGCCTGCTGAACCTGCACAAGAAGCGGCACTCCGGCGAGGCGCGCTACCGCTGCGAGGACTGCGGCAAGCTCTTCACCACGTCCGGCAACCTCAAGCGGCACCAGCTGGTGCACAGCGGCGAGAAGCCCTACCAGTGCGACTACTGCGGCCGCTCCTTCTCCGACCCCACCTCCAAGATGCGCCACCTGGAGACTCATGACACTGACAAGGAGCACAAGTGCCCTCATTGTGACAAGAAGTTCAACCAGGTGTGTGGGCACCGCCCGGGGCGCCTCCACCCTGCACACTGAGGGGCAGAGGGGGCCCTCGAAGACACAGGCTTAGTGGGAAAAGTAGGTGCTGAGTAGAGCGTGACCCTCCCCAGGACAGAGCTCTGCCCGAGAAAGTGAGAAGGTGGGTGAAGTCAAGATGGGGTTCAGACCAGAAAGAAGTGGGGTGGGCATGGCTTCCCTCTCACTGCTAGGATCTGGAACATTCCATTGGCCTTAAGCAAAGATAGAGCCATCCACTGGCTCCTGGGAGGACCCAGAATCAGTTGTTCCCTGGCGGAGGGGCTGCGGATGGGGCCCAAGGCCATATTGTGTGGGGTGGCCTTTCTGACCCCTGCCTGGCACAGGTGGGGAATCTGAAGGCCCACCTAAAGATCCACATCGCGGACGGGCCCCTCAAGTGCCGAGAGTGTGGGAAGCAGTTCACCACCTCAGGTAGGGCCAGGCTGCCTGGCTGCCCCACACCCTCCACTCCGCGGCCACCTCCTGATGCCCCACACCAGCCCCCTGTCTGTCTCCACAGGGAACCTAAAGCGGCACCTTCGGATCCATAGCGGGGAGAAACCCTATGTGTGCAACCACTGCCAGCGGCAGTTCGCTGACCCCGGCGCTCTGCAGCGGCACGTCCGCATCCACACGGGTGGGTGAGCAAGCCCAGTGGTGGGAGCCTAGGAGCTGGGGAGGGCACATGGAAGGAGAAGTTGGCGCTAACATCTTTTGCTGCCCATCCCCAGGCGAGAAGCCATGCCAGTGCGTGATGTGCGGCAAAGCCTTCACCCAGGCCAGCTCTCTCATCGCCCACGTGCGCCAGCACACTGGGGAGAAGCCCTACGTCTGCGAGCGCTGCGGCAAGAGGTCCTGCCCCACCCATGCCTAGGGTGCTCTGGGGTCCCCACACTTTGCAGGGTGAAGGGGTTCAGGAAACACACTAGGGCTCAGTTGCAAACCGGGCCGACTGCTGCCCGAGCCCAGTCCAGTTGGCCCCTCCAGTCTAGAAAGAGAGGCAGGCGGCCAGCCCAGCTTCCCTGGCCCAGGCTTGGGCAGTTCAGGCTAGTCCCTCCCCTCTGTGGCCCTGCAGATTTGTCCAGTCCAGCCAGTTGGCCAATCACATTCGCCACCATGACAACATCCGCCCCCACAAGTGCAGCGTGTGCAGCAAGGCCTTTGTGAACGTGGGGGACCTATCCAAGCACATCATCATCCACACTGGTGAGTGTGTGCCCGCCTGCCAGTCTGGCCTGTCCCATGCCCTGATCTTGCTAGGGGGAGGGAGGGAGGCACCCCCAGATTGCAGCGTGGGTACTGGCACTTGGAACAGGTGGCTTTGAAGGCAGTTCAGTTCAAGTGCGGACCCCATTTTCTTAGAGCTTCCAGAAGGTGCAGGGGCCACTGGAGGCTCCTGTGCAGCTCTGGTGGCTGCCCCCGAGCACTTCCTGCTGGAAAATTCAGGGCTGCTGGGGAAGCTGGAGGCCACTGAGGTCCTCCCCCCTCCCCCAATGGCAGGAGAGAACCTTGCCTCCCCCCCCAGGAGAGAAGCCTTACCTCTGTGACAAGTGCGGTCGCGGCTTCAACCGCGTGGACAACCTTCGTTCCCATGTGAAGACCGTGCACCAGGGCAAGGCAGGCATCAAAATCCTGGAGCCAGAGGAGGGTGGTGAGGTCAGCGTAGTCACTGTGGATGACATGGTTACGCTGGCCACCGAGGCACTGGCGGCAACAGCCGTCACTCAGCTCACAGGTGCGGGCTGTGGGCAGCAGAGGGTGGTCACAAGCAGCTTGCCTCTGGGGTGGCAATGAAGGGGCAGGTGCCTCTGGCCTTAGGCCCTGGTGATTCTGCCCACAGTGGTACCAGTGGGGGCTGCAGTGACTGCTGACGAGACGGAAGTGCTTAAAGCTGAGATCAGCAAAGCTGTGAAGCAAGTACAGGAAGAAGGTGAGTGAGAAGGGCTGACCAGGGGTGAAAGCTGGTGGAGCTCAAGGGTCCTTCGCATCCTGACTGTGGCCCCCACCTCCCACAGACCCCAACACCCATATCCTCTATGCCTGTGACTCCTGTGGGGACAAGTTCCTGGATGCCAACAGCCTGGCCCAGCATGTGCGGATCCACACAGCACAGGCACTGGTTATGTTCCAGACGGACGCGGACTTCTATCAGCAGTACGGGTCAGGCAGCACGTGGCCAGCCGGGCAGGTGTTGCAGACTGGGGAACTGGTCTTCCGCCCTCGGGATGGGGCTGACAGCCAGCCTGCTCTGGCAGAGACACCCCACACAGCCCCAGAATGTCCACCGCCTGCTGAGTGAGCAGGCATCCCTCCTCCTGACTGTTTATTTAAGGATGGGCGGCCCCGTTCCCTAGAGAGAATAAATTTGATTATTTTCTAATGCTGCCTACAGCTCCCTGTGGGGGTGGGGTGGGGAGCTGGCAGCTGTGGCGGATGCCCCAAAGGGCTGCTCTACCCAAGAACCAGTCGGCACAGACCTGCTTCTTGGGAAAGCCAGGCTGTCCCTTCTGCGGAATGGGACTGGAGCCCTGGGACCTGTTTAGAAGCACGCTGGCTGCTTTGCCCAAGTCAGGGTGCGGGGCTCCCTGCACCCCATCCCCTCAACCAATCTTCTCTTTGGAAGCTTCTCACCTGTTCACCATGAGGATCCCAACTCTCTTCTCTGCCATGGAGCTGCTCCCCCTCTGCCTGGGGGTTGGGAGCTGGGCCAGCAGAGGCTGGCCACACTACTTACCAGGATCCAGGCAAACCAGAGAGCCCAGCTCAGGTGCCATTCAGCCAGAGCAACAAGGTAGGCAGAGAGAACCAGGCCCAACAGGCCAAAACCCCGTTTTGTTGGGTTTGGGGAAGCAGAAGGGCTCTACACTGACTTCACAGTAACCTTGGCCTGAGGATCATGGCCAAGCCAGTACCATCTTTTGGGAACATTTACTTGCCTTGAATCAATAGAGTCTCTCCCACCAGGTGAGGGCCTGGAGGGACAATGAGCAGCTAGGAGCTTTGATGGGGAGATGGGAGACACAGCACTGCTTAAACTAAGAGCAGAAGCAGAGACTGGGGGCCGGGAAACGTGAGATGCCATCTCTGCCCTTTCCAAACAGTTTCCCTCCAGCAGCTGTCATCCCTTACTCAGAGATAGTAGCTTCTTGCATCAAAAGCATAGGTCTTTGGAGGAGCCCCATGGATATTGCAAGTGAGACACCAACACTGCGTTCCGTGTTCCCGTCCCTGCCCAATTCCTCAGCTTGTACTTCCAGCTGCAGGGGAAGCCTGGCCCACCACCCCATCTTCCTGTCAGGAATACTGTTCCACCAGGCTGCCAGGCTGTGCCACTGCTGCTGCAGGGCTGGCCTGCACCACACCCAGAGGAGGAAGGGTGAAGAGTCAAGACACCAAAGCTTGCTCAAGATGTTTGAGTGTGCATGGCTGTGGTTTTACCTGTAGTGCCTTCCACATTATCCAGAACCAATCAGAGCCTTGAAGTATCACAGGTCTTTACAGCACCACAGCACTGAGAAAAGTTAGGTCTGTGACAAAGATCTGTTTTATACAAGATAAAATGATCCTTGGGGGGTTTAAGTGGTAGATCGGAAATAGGTTCCCTATACAGACTGAAGGCAAAAGTGGGATGAGGGCTAGCTACTCCCATAAGCCAAGGACATTTACTTGGTCCTCCCACCTTAGTGACAATTACATCCACACTTGACATGTTTTGTATTTTTTAATAAAGTTTGTAATCCAATGGACACACAAAACAAAACTGCGCTGAGAAAAACAGTTTCATAAATTAATAGGTGTTAGGAAGTTGTGGGGAGAGGTCAAGGTCACATAAGAAGAGGGAAGCCAGTCTTTTTGCAGTGTGTGTGTGTTTGTGTGTGTGTGGTCTGTGTGAGAGAGAGACACACACACACACACACACTTTCAGATCGCAGGGGCAGGGCCCGGCTGTAACGAAGCGCACTTATACAAATGAGTGACAATACAAAGTCTGAGTATGAAAATAAGATTTTCTCTTAAAACACATTTTTGGCACAGATTAAAAAAAATGTATGTCAGGGGGATTTGATTTTTTAAGTCAGTATTATATATATTTATATATACACACATCCCAAGTTCTGCATATCCCACCGACAGAAAATCCTTCGGTTTGCTCTGTTTCGATTGTAAGCTGTACATCCTGGGTGAATCAGATGGTGGTGGCAAGAGAATTAAGAAAGATGACAGCCAGATGAGCAAGGAGAAGGGAGGAGATGGGGACAAACCCAATGAAATGTTCCTTGACCCCAAGGTTTCAGCAGCAGTTTGAAGTCCTGCGTTGAGTCTGTGACGTGTGTTCACATACACCAAGATGTCCAGAGTGCCACAGCCTGTCTTCACTATGCAAAAGTCCAAGTCACTAATTTAGTGCAAAGGCAGTTCTGTTTTCTTGTTTCTTAAAAACAAAAACAAAAAAATTTAATTCCACTGCCCTGTTCCTTTTCTCCAAAAAGAGGAGAAACCCAGCCCCAAGGTGTCTGCAAGTCCATCGGTTGGTGGTCTGTCCTTGGGCTAAATGTCTTGTAAACATACATAGTAGCAGCACCACTGCCCAGAAGGGTCTGTCCGCCTGAGCTGGGCCGGCAGGCCAGGAGGGCAAGGCTGGCCGTCTGGCAGTGGAGTCTGTCCCCTTCGGCGGCTTCTTCCTCCACTTGGCTGGGTTGTCCTGTGTGTGTTTTTGCTGCAGAGCCTCGGGAAAATACACTGAGTCGTTGGCCGACCAGTGGCTCACACAGAGGCAATGACAATCATGAGGTGGGGAGAAATGTTGGAAATGCTGGCCAGAAGGTCAGGGGCCAGACGGGACAGGTGACTCTCCGAGAACTCGCAGGGTGGGAAGATCTGCAGCACGTAGGCAGGCTGGAGAAGAGGACAAGAGCATAAGTGGGACCCCGTCTTCACATCAACCCCACTGCCATTCCTCTGAACAGGCCCAACACAGAGAGCCAGGTTGAGTCAGTTCCCCAACCAGCTAAGTCTCCGTGGCTTTGTCAGAAAACTAACGTGAACTAATTTCCTGCGACCCCCTTCTATATAATTAGGCTAAAGACAAACCTGCTGTATCAGCTGTCCCTTGATTGTCTCCAGGATGGGCAATGGTGGCCCCACCCAGACACTGCTTATTTCCTCTACCCAGAATGCCCTTTGCCCACCTCTAAGAAACTCCTGAACTGCTCTGGCTGCACTAGTGGGCCATGCCACCAGATCAATCAAATTGCATGACCACCCCCACCTGTGTGCACCGAGGAAGGACACTGGGCAGGGAGCTGACCTGATTGGAGCCAGGGTTAGGAACATTGATGATCCCTGCCGCCTGCTTGGCCTGTAGATAGGTGATGAAGGCAGCCTTGAGGGATTCGGTCTGGCTCACGACATCCTCTTGGTCACGGCCACAGGGCAGAGCCAGCAGCAGACAATACTCTGACTCCACCTGGGACAGAGGCAACTGTCAGGGGCCTCCTCACAACACACAGAGGCCTGTCCAACCCAGGGGGTTTGGCTCCTATGTCCACAAAAGCTCCCACCTCTGAAACGACCTGAAAGTCCACCCCTAAATTTGTTGAATGAAGAAAAAAAAAAGCCTTGTTTTATGTCTAGAGGCATTTTACACTCTGAGGAGAAAGAACATGCCCAGCGCCATCTGCACTAAGAATGCCATTGCTGCAGCCCATAACAAGGAGATAGGCAGCTGGGGGCCACCCACACCTTATATCCCTGGGTGGGGCAGCTGCTCACCTGGGCCCCATCTTACCGTCATCCTTCGGGTAACCCCTTCCAGCTGTGAGGCCTCCAGCCTCATCCTCTGGGCAATCCTCAGTGGGGGGCCTCCTTCAGAGAGGGGTAGAGACCGATGGGCCAGGACATTGTTGCCAGAGACAAAGTGGAGCTGCACAGCAGCTGTGTCGTTCTTGAGGGCCAGGAGGCCCTGCCACACAATGGGGTACTTCTGTTCAAGGGGAAACAAACAGGAAGTGAGCTCATGACTGGACATGGCCCTAGGCAGCAGGCTTACTGTGCTAAATCAAGTGGGGATCTTAGGACATTTTAACACAGCACCAAGCTTGGAAAGGAGCAGTGGGGGACCCCTCCCAGACTTACCTTCAGAAGCTGGACCATATCCACAGGCCTCTGGGAAGTCAAGTGTGGAGAGGAATCTTGTTTGGGGGAGGGCTGGGCTTCAGTGTACAGCAGAGCCAATCCTGGAGGGGTGCTAGGGCCCGAGGTTGTGGAGACAAACAATGGCTGCTTTGGGGCAGCCTGGGCAGGGAGAGGGCACGGAAGGTCAGGCTTCATGGAGACAGATACAGGGGAGGGATAGGAGATCTGGCTTGTTTCTGTCTGGGTCCTCTGAACCTGGACATGAGGCTCAGCTGGTCTGTTTGCAGGTACGGTTGGGAGGCGAGGCTGTTCTACTCCTGTCTGGGTCCCTTTCGCCTCCTGGGAGACCTGAGGCATCTTGCTGCTTGGTGGCTGGCTAAGCTGTGAGGGCTGCGTGGGCTGGGCAGGCTGTGTAGACGGCACAGGCTGCTGGACAGGCTGTGTAGACTGCACAGGTTGAGTGGGCTGCAAAGGCTCACTTTCAGGAGGGGGACCCTAGAGTTGGGCAGGAAGAGATAGGGACAAGGTGAGAGTCTGTTATGAACAACACCTAGCCCCCAACCTACTGGCCTTTGGCCCCAGCAAGAGTCAACTATGAGCATCTCCTCTCAGCTAGGCTCACAAGGGGCTGGGGGGTGGGGCGGGGGACACGACACTTTAACCAGTTGGTGATGCATTCTGGGGCTCAAGATTGAGGGTTCTGGTAAGAGGAGGTAACGTGTTCCCTCCCTCCCTCCCTCCCCACAAAGAGCTCCTTCCTGTGTCCTTAAGCTCTCTGTGCTGTGATCTGACCCCTGAAATTTAGGAAGTTTCTCTTTAAACCCACAAAAAGAATGACACACTTTAGGAACCACACTGGCACCTCAATCACTGTTTGCACTAGAAGGCTGATTTGTAGTGCTCACCTGAGTGGGAACCTTGGTCCGGGAAGGCAGGCCGATGGAGGCGGTGGCAGGAAACTGAGTGTGAGCGAGCTGAGCCGGGCCATGGTAGGTGCGGATATCCCCGCATCTGTACTCCTGAAACAGCTCCCCCCCACCGGAGTGTACGATCTGCACCCCATGGGTCACCACCACAGGCGGGCTCAGAGGCAGCCCTTGGAGCTGGTTGCTGGGGGTGACTGTAAGGATTCGGGCCTCGCTGTGAGGGGCAGGGGCTGCTTTGGCATCTGTCATCTTGGCAGCTTCTTTCCCTGGCTGCTGAGGGGCCTTGCTGGCTGGTGGCACCTTCACTATACCATCTGCTGCCCGGGGCTGCTCACTGACTGCTGTCACATGAGGGTGCACCATGATCCTCACGTCCCGGGGCACAGTGTATGGGTGCAGTCGGTACTCGGACTGCATGACCAGTACTTCCGACTGCACAGGGGCTGCGGCTCGAGCAACAGGGAGGTGATAATGCACTTCTTCCTCTGGAGCGTGTTGGGAGGCCAGGGAGGACACACCAGCTGTGGCTGGCTGGGGCGTGCCTGCCCGCTGTGGAGCCCTGACCTCTATTTGCTGGGGTTGCAGAGGGGCCCGAGGTGAGTGAAGTGCCTCTGGCCGGATGCTGTAGGTGATGCTAGGCAGTGTGGGCGTGTTCATTCTCACTTCACCCTGGGACAGATGACTAAGGGAGACAGTCTGGGTGATGCTGTGGGGTGGCATGATGACAGACTGCTCTGGGTGTATGCTGGAGATGAACTGAGGCACAGGAATGCCTGCAGCCAGCATGACTGTGGCATTAGTGGAGAGCGCAGTGGACGTGGTCCTGCTGGGGTGGCATGCCCTTGGGAAAAGAGATGGAGCAGGCCCACTGGGTCGAGGAGAATGTGCGTCTGGCTTTGTGGCGGCCAAATGGGAGACAGTTCGATCTGTTGGGGTGCTGGGCCCTGAGGTGATGTGGTTTGCTTCTGCAGGCAGTTTGCTGGGCAGAGCAGGAGGGTGGTGGGGAGTGAGAGCAGACCCCAGGTTAGCCGGCTGAAGGACCTTAGTCTCTATTTTGAGAGTGACAGGGTCAGCAAGCTTTTTATTAGTGGTAACTATGCTTGGGGTGAGAACCAACTGGTTGTGAACCAGCACTGGGGATGTGTTTATGCCCTGGGTGAGAACCTTCACTGTGCCACCCTGGGTGACAGGGGTGGACACAGAGAGGTGAAGGGGCTCAGGTTTCTCCAAGGAAGGACGGTCGGCTTTAACAGATGAAATCACCGGAGATGCATTATATGTCTGGGCAGTTAGCACTAGAGTAGAGTGGGTGGCCACATTTGCATAGCCTGAAGGAGTCTGAGGGCCTTTGGGTGGTGGCTGTGATGGTGCAACAGAATCAGGTTTGACCTGGGACTTGGATACCGACTGTTGAAATTCAATGTCCATGGCACTCGCTGGGGGGATCTGGCTAATCTTGGCGCTGATCCGCTGTGGGCCTTCAGTCTTCTGCCCCGAATAGCTCAGGAGCACAACTCCTTCGGAAGTGTTCACACGCAGCCCAGCTCCAGAGCCTGAGTCTGCTGGACGCTCGTCAATCACAGACATAGACCCTGGGTGGAACCGAATGTTTTCGTTAGTGCTTGACCTCTGTTTGCACTTTGCTGGTGGTGCAATCACGGCACCTGCCACAGTCAATGCACCTGTTGTGGTGGCAGTCACAACACCAGACGCAGCAGTCACTGCACCTGCTGTGACTGTCACTGTACCCGCTGAAGCACTCACTGCAGCCGCTGAAGCACTCACTGCAGCCGCTGTAGCGCTCACTGCAGCCGAAGCGGCATTCACCACACCTGTGGCAGTGTTCACTGTGCCCACAGTAGCATTCACCGGAGTGGTGAGAACGTTCACTGGCCCTGTCAGAACATTTACTGGCCCCTTTAGGACATTGACGGGGCCAGCAGAAGTGTTCACCAAACCTTTCAGTGTCGTCACTGAGCCCTTCACAGGGCCTTTCAGGGCATTCACTGGGCCAGTCAGTGCATTCACTGGGACCAAGGAGACATTTACCAGGCCGGTCAGGGCGCTCACCAGGCCAGTTAGGGTTTGAGGAGCTGGTTTTGCCAGAGTTATCTTTTGCGAATTCTCCAAATCAATGCTGACAGGCATCCGGCTAATAACAGAAGTAATTTTGGGAGCAATGACTGGAGCCACCTTTTCTTTGTCAGTGGCTACTGGAACCTCCGAGGCCTGGGTGTCAGAAGCACCAGTTACTGGAGCTCCTGGTTTTTCTTCTAAAAGAGGCTGTTTAGGTTCAGCTGGAGCGGTTGGTGCCTCATGCAGACAAGGGGCAGCACTGACAGGCTCTGCAATGGCAGCAGTGACACTCGTGGAAGTGATGCCTGCGGCAGATACATATTTGGGGTCCATGAGAATCTTTCTCAGCGTACTGGAGCTGGTGTCAATGTCAGAGGCTTTTGTGTCTGGGGGAAGAGCTGGAGATGGGGTGGACTGAGCCCGAGGTTCCTCCTGTCTTGTGATCCACTCTGTCACCTTAGTAGGAGGACTCTGGTGTGGGATCCCCCCAGAGGTCAGTGGGGGTGGGAGCTTTGCTGCAGTTACAGAAGGAATTGTGGGGGTAGGTATGCTTGAATCACTGGGTGGGGTCACTGGATCACTTTCAATGATGGAATGCACCTTGAATCTGGCTTGGGGCTCATTGTCCACCAATACTGGCTGGGAGGAAGGGAGAGGGTCTGGGAGCACAGTCCTTTTGGTTGGAGTCTTTTCTTCAACACTGCTTTCTTGGGACAAATTTTCCCTGGATGGAGTCTCGCTTGGGTCAGAAGCACATGTCTCCGGAGGAGTGACCTGGGGCTTTTCACTCTGCTTTTCTTCTTGTGGAGCTTCTGGGGGTTGTACCATTGTCCCCTCATTTGTGGCAGGATTATTGCTTTGAACTTGGTTGGGTTGTGAGACACGGGTCTCTGCAGTAGCCCCTGTTTTCTCTGCAGTAGCCCCCGTTTTCTTGTTTGTATTCCGTTTGCGGCGTGATCTAGTTGTTTTATGGCGCCCTTTGTCTTTCCGAGGGAGAGCCACTTCAGCTTCTTTTGATCCCTTAGTTTCCAGCACTGGGTGGGAGGTTTCGCTGCTATTCCCTCCAGCTTCCTTGTTATCTGCTGGGCCTGCGGAAGGGTTAGGGGCACTGACTTGTGGGCCAGAAGATTCTGTAGTAGCCTCAGTCTCCCAGATGCCAGACACAGCCTCATTGGTCTCAGGCTCCATTCCCTCCTCAGGAGTCTGCAGCTCTTGTGAGTGGGGTTGCAGGTCTGTCTGAGATTCTGCAGGGTAAGGTGGAGGTGCTGGGGAGTTTTCTGGCTCCCCAGAAATATCATTGATGATGGAGCCAATGGCCGCAGCCAGTTCTGTTTCGCTCGCTTGGTGTGCAGGCTTGTCCCTGTCCTCTGTGGAAAGGCCCTCTGGTGCATCTGTGGCTGCTGCCTTGAAAGCCGCGGAGGCAGAGGTTTCAGTGAGCTTTTCGATGTTCTCCACGGCCTGCTCCAGCTCCATCTGCTTGGCTAACTGATTTGCTTCTGGGGACAGCTTAGGGGCAGACAGATCTTCCTTCTCTGGCTCCTTGTCTGGACCAGCTGGATCACAGTTCACCTGGGATGAAAGACCCTCCTTGGGTGGACTCCCACTCTTTTCAGGGGAGACTGCCACAACCCCAGCTTCTTTCTCCACAGCCAGCCCTGCAGGGCCCAGAGCCACAGTGGGACTTACACTGGCCTCTACGGTTTTCAGATTTGCAGATTTGTCCACTGCTGACCTAGAGTTTCGAGATCTTCCTCTCTTTGATTTGGAATTTTTTTCAGGGGCTGTTTTTTTCTCTACCACTTCAACTGGGGGGGTTTCAAGTGGAGTTTTGTCTGTGCCAATTTCTTTTTTGTCTCTTTTCGATTCACTTCCTGCTGCTTCTTTATCAGTCTTAGATTTTGTATTATTTTCTTTCACATTTACTTGGGGACTCACCTCAGTGGTGGTCTCATGACGTTCAACATCAACTTTAGGTTCATTTTTCCCCCTTTTCCCATGTGGGCCACCAGCAGCTACTGATTTTTGGGACCGTGGGGATCTCCATCCCTCAGCTGGTTTAAGTGTTTCAACTGGCTCTTTCACCTCAGTCTCCTCTTCTTCTTCAGCTCGACGGCGTGTTTTTGGAGGCCTTCCCCTCCGAGGGGTAGTAGGAACTGCCACGGCCTCCTGAAGCTCCCGCTCCAATCTCTTCCTGGTCACTCTGGGTTGCTCGATGGGCTCCTTGACTGGAGAGCGGCTTTCGTGGTCACCCATGGTTGCATAGACACTCCTTACATTCCGGCGCCTGGTTCGGCTGAGGGGCAAACTTGGCTCAGGGTGTTCAGTGTCCGGGGCTGAGTTTTTAGAGGCAGCCCTTGTAATCTTCTCGGCCTCCATCTTCAACTCTAAGAGCTTCTGGGCTTCTCCCCGAGGAGAACTGGACCTCTTGAGTTTTTCCCGGTCTATCCTCTCACTCTTCCTTGTGACGGGCTTCTCCACAATACTTGCTACAGCTGCCTGCATGGGGGTCTTGGAACGTTTACTTTTGTTTGGCTTTTTATCTTTTGTAGCAACTGGAGGATCAACCTCTACACCTTCGGAAGCTTGAGGCTGAACCTCAGCAACAACTTCAGCTTTCTGATTTGCAATGGGCTCAACACTAGCAGTAGGGTCTGGCTTGTCCACTTTTGGCTCATCAGCTTCCTTAGGCTTCTGAGTCGGTTTTGAAAGTGGTTGGGTATTGTCAGGTTCTGGGTCCCCACTGATCTCTGCATGGGAAAATGAGGCCCCAGGAGTTGGAGGCTTGGCATCCAGATAAGGCAGCTGGTCAACTGATGAACTTTCTCCAACTAAAGGAGTCCCGGCAGCATCCTTCTCGGCATCCACTCCTGGGGGCAAGTCTGCCTGTTCAGGTTGTTCCACAGCAAGGGGAGCCAGTTCAGATGCAGGTTTTGCTTCTTCTGAGACAGAGACTGGCTCCATGGTCTTCTCTTCTGTCACCGAAAGCAGCTCTCCTGTTTTATCACCGGCTGTCTTCTCCAGTGGCAATGATGCCGACTCTGGAGTTAAAACAGTGACACAAGGAGGCCCAGTCGAAGATGGGGTTTTCAGTTCTGACTCTTTATTCTCAGAAGCAGATTCTGGGGTCTTGGGATGATCCTCTGTATCTTCCTGTTTTTCAGCCTCTTTAGGTTTTTGGTCTTTTTCTTTTTCTTTCTGTTGCATTCGTGTGAGTTCCATAAATCTGCTATGGAAAAGAACTACTGGCTCTTGAATCAAATCAGTTGTGCTGTTCACTCCATCAGATGTCTGCCTTCCATATAACCTACCAGAAATGAAGTCAGATTCCTCATCTTTTCTCTCTAGGTGCTGTAAGCGCTTGGAATCTTGTTCAAAGATTGAGCTATGTAAAAAACGAGAAGCAAATAATTCTTGCCTTTCCTGTTCTTCTTCTTTATGATCATCTTTTTTATCATCAATTTTTCCTTCTGAATCAGTCCGAATTTTCTTCTTTTTCATGTACCAAGATGGAATAGGTCTTGGAGCAGAGTCAACTTTTTCTTTATCTTTGTTGTTTCGAAAATTAGCAAATCGAGAGTCCCAATCAAGAAAAGACCAATTTTCTTCTCGAGATGAAGAGAGGGATTTAGCTCTTTCAAGCAAAGCCTTAGTGTCTGGGGTGATTGTCTTATCCAATGCAAAAGAATAAAATTTGTTCCTTTCTAAAGAACTAGAGAATCTTTCATCTCGCTCACGTAGTTTGTCTTCTCTATCCCTCAATAAAAAAGATAATCGAGAACTTTCATATAATGCCGACGCTCTGGGTGAGTGGGATTTGTGTTCAACATCTTCATCAGAATCAGAAGGCACCTCACCAGGTTCTAAGTCGCGTACAGACCTCTTTCGAAGGCTGTCCCTCTTAATTATGCTGTTTGGGAAACTCACATCAAATCTGCTGGCATCTTGCTTCATTTGCGAGTCCCACTGATTTAGTTCATCTTCAGAATTCAAGACAGTTAGTTTTATTTTGGCCATGTCTGCCATCTGTTCTCTCTTGCTGGAATCGTAAGGATTAAATTTTAAGGATTCTTCTCTGACTGTCATATTAGAATAAGGGAGTCCCTTTTCATCTACTTTAGGAGACCCTTTTACTGACATTAGCCTAGGAGAGCCTATGGGGTCATCTTCCTCATGGAAGGAACCATGTCGGATACTGGGAGAACAACCAGTCCTTTCAGAATCTTCGCTGATTTGGCGTGAACTTCTGTAATTCCTCTCTCTCTTGGTGCAGATATCAAAATCAACATGATCCATCCTTTTCTTTTTGCTGGGAGGAGAGTCATCAGTGACATCTTGAGGGGGTTTACCTACCTCATGAACAAGACTACGCCTTTCATAGTCATCTACATCTTTTTTAGGACTGCCAAACTTCTCAGACTTGGCTATTTCCATCTCCATCTGCTGTTTTCTACGACTCTGCTCCATTTGTTTTCGGTAACTCTGCGTGTAATCAATATCAATGCCAATTTTTTCTTCAGTATTTACTGAATGTGGTTTCTCTTGGCCTGATTTACATTCAAGTGCTTCATCACGAAGACTGCAATAGTTTTTCCTAATATCTTCTCTCTCTGGTCCTTGCTCATCTAATAACTGCAGCTGTTTGAGCTGTGGTTTGGAGGGAGTAGGTTTTTTTGGCTGAATTTCTTGATTTTCCGCAGATTCACCTACTGGTTCTCCAAGCCTTGCTTGCAAGTCTGAGATGGGTCTTGAGCCAGTCCCAACAGAAATACTGACAAGTTCCTGACAGTCTTTGGGGCTGGGAACAGCATTAAGTCTGTCTAGTTTGATTTTTTTAGAGTCTCTTTTAAGAATTTCTTTCCTCATGGGCTTTCTCTCAGACTCTCCTTCCTTCAACAGAATGACATCTTTAGATGGCGTGTCAAGCTGCTTTTTTAAAAGCATCCGAGCATCCTCCATCTCTGGACTACTTTTCTTGACTTCTGATTTTTGCCTTTCTGCTTTCAAATTGGAATCTGCAAAACGCCTTTTCCTTGCTTCCAGCTTCTCCAAATCCACAGCACTTACCCCATCAGCAGACTGCTCTGGTTTTAGGTGCTTCCGGGTTTTAAGCCTGCCTTCCTTATCTACCACTTCTATGTGGCTTGAAAGTGCCTTTTCCTTTGGCACTTTCATTCTGACAGATTCCAGTTTAGATAAGTCAGATTTTGCAGGCTCCATGTGAGAAACTTGCAGTTTCTGATCTATGGCAGAAGACTTAACAGTGTCATTATCAAGCTTGGCTTTCAGCTTTTCCAATGGAGTGTGGTCAATCACCTTCCCCTCTTTTTCTTTCACTCGAGTCAAAACCACACAAGGCATGAGTTCTAAGCGGTTTTTTGCTATTCCTTCTTTGTCAGCTTTCTCTCTGCTCAGTTTATTAAAACTCCTTGATTTTTCAGGGCTCTGTTCTCTTTCATTTTCTTGGTCTGTTTCTGAAGATTGGGAACTCGGGGAATGAACTTTTCCTTTTCGTTTCTGCTTGTCAGTTTTGTCCTTTTCCACTTTCTCCTTCCTTATTAAGCGTCTCTCTCTTTCCACTCTCTCAGGATCAAAAGTTCGTTCTTTATCTGTCTTTTCATTTTTTGTATAGCGTTCCAAACGAGGTTTGTCAAGTTTATCATATCTTGGAGGGGAAAGTGAGCTACAGCTTCCACTCCGGTCTGAGGACCGGCTATAAACCCTCCTCTCAGAATCACTTGGTAATCTCTCTGACTGTGAGGGAGATGTTCCAGGACTCTGTGGGCGCCGCAGGTGCACCGGACTCTGACTGCGTTCAATTGGCCTCCTCTCATGGTCTCTGTCCCGGTCAGGATCAAATCTTTCGCGTTCTCTTTCTCGTTCCCGTTGCCTGTAACTGTAATCCCGAATATCTTGTTCATAAGGATCACTTCTGTAATCCCTGTATTCCCGAGGATCATCATAATAGCGAGATTCATAATAGTCTCCTTGGTAAGTTTCCCATTCTGAATAAAATTCTCTCCCTCGAGCTGGATAGTCCCGTCTAGAATCCTCAGCATATGTGCCTGGAGTACGAACATTCTCATAATATGTGCGATCTTGGCTATAATCATAAGATCCCCTTCGTTCCTCTCTGCCAAAAACAAACAAAAAAATATTTCATTCTTTTGTTTCCTTGTCATTTATACATTAAATCATACATATAAGATTACAAAGTCCTGCTTCTAATAATCTTTGCCATTATTTAGTCGTTAGACCTGTAATGTCCAATACTGTTGGCACTAGCCACATCTGACTACTGAGAACTTGGAATTTGGCTAGCCTGAATTGACATGGGAGTGTAAAATACACACTGGCATTGATAGATTTAGTTCTTACAAAAAAAGAAAAAAGGAAAGATACTTCAGTAATTTTTTAACTTGATTATATGTTGAAATTATAATATATTTTAGATATACTGAGTTAAATAAAATTGCATTTTTTCTTTTAACTTTTTAATGTGGTTATTAGAAAATTTAAAACCACAGATGTAGCTTACATTATATTTCTATTGAATAGCAGTAGTTCAACCCATTTTATTCCTTTAGTATTTGGTACTGTGGGGTGTTTTTTTTTTTAAATATATATTTTATTGATTTTTTACAGAGAGGAAAGGAGAGGGACAGAGAGTTAGAAACATCGATGAGAGATAAACATCAATCAGCTGCCTCCTGCACACTCCCTTACTGGGGATGTGCCCGCAACCAAGGTACATGCCCTTGACTGGAATCGAACCTGGGACCCTTGAGTGCGCAGGCTGACGCTCTATCCACTGAGCCAAACCGGTTAGGGCGGTACTGTGGTTTTTAATAAGCACCAGCATTAAGGGGTATCACGTCCCCACATTTCTAAGTCTTTTATAATTACTTTTCTGCCAAAAGATATTCTTACTACAACTTGAGAAACAAGTATACTATGTTCCTGACATAGTATTTGAGGGAATAAATGAAATACTACTTTTAAACTGCAAGCCCTTATGCAAATGGGACATCATTTGCATTCCTGAGCTAAACTATCATTAGAGGTAAAGCATTTTTTTCATTGCATGAATCAACTATTCAGTGAGATAACTACCTTCAACTCTATGGCAAAAGCAAAGACCACTAAGTTCTACTCAAGCATCCTCCACCTCTGGACTACTTTTCTTGACTTCTAATTTTCCATAAGCACTGCCATCTGAAACCAAATGAGGCAAAACTAGTTCACAGTGAAGTCCCACACCCTCCCACTTCCTACTTTGGTAGATACTATAAACTCCATTCAACAGGGATTAAATAACCATGGGTAAGAATCAAAGAAAAAAGCTGGATTCAGATAATCAGTAAAATAAGTGAATTTAAGTAGTAATATATAAAAATTAACATCCAGTCCTAGCTGGTTTGGCTCAGTGGATAGAGCGTCAGCTGGCGGACTGAAGGGACCCGGGTTCGACTCGGGTCAAGGGCACATGCCCGAGTTACAAGCTCAATCCCTAGTGGGGGGCATGCAGGAGGCAGCCTATCAGTGGTTTTCTCTCATCATTGATGTTTCTATCTCTCTCTCTCCCCTCTCCCTTCCTCTCTATAATCAATAAAAATATATTTAAAAAATAAAAATTAACATCCACACAATATTATCCAACCTCACAAGATACTGTTCTTTGAAAAATATTTAATGTACACACAGAGGATCTTAATGGATTTTTTTATGTGTTAGGTACCAGTAGACCACCAACACTTTCCACTCAATTATGGGTAAGAATTCCTGTTAGCACTTAAAGTATCCTATCTAATAAAGAGGGAATATGCTAATTGACCCTCACGCTGTCGCAAAGATGGCAGTGCCCACAGCCAATAAGGAGGGACTATGCTAATTGACTGCCATGCCCTCAAAGATGGCAGCGCCCACAGCCACAAGATGGCGGCGCCCAGTCCCCTCAGCCCCGCTGGGGCAGCATGCGTGTAGCAAGGCCTGCCTCCGGAGGCCCCAAGTCTCCTCAGCCCTCCAGCTGCCCAGGGCCACCCAAGGCTCAGGTAACCAGGGTCGGCCAAGGCTTGCGCTGCTGGCAGTGGCAGCGGCAGAGGTGTGATGGGGGAGTCTCCTTCCCCTGATCTCCGGTCGCTTCCCGCCCCTGAGGGCTCCCGGACCATGAGAGGGGGCAGGCCGGGCTGAGGGAGCCCCCCTCTAGTGCATGAATTTTCACGTACCGGGCCTCTAGTTAATGATAACTTCAAACTGAGCCAGGATAAAAAACTTTTCTGTCTCTACATATACATACATTCTCTTGCATATGTATGCATACGTGTGTGCCTATGTGCTCGCGCTTTCTCTCTCTCTCTCTCTCTCTCTCTCTCTCTCTCTCTCTCTCACACACACACACACACACCTGACAAAGAAAAGCTTTGTATCAAGACTAAGGTTCTGGAGGACTGCTGATTTTTTATCTTTTGGAATGTGGATTCCAAACTACTAGTGAAAAACCATCAAGAAGGTTAAGCTTTGCCCTGGCTGGTATGGCTCAGTTGGTTGGGCATGGTCCCATGCACCTGAAGGTGATGGGTTCAATTCCAGGTCAGGGCATATGCCCAGGTTGTGGACTCAATCCCCAGTAGAGGGCATGCAGAAGGGTGAACTTTTGGGAATTTGGCTATGGGAGACATTTTGCATTTAAAAGCTTTCCAAGTTAAGGACCCAGCTGGGTGGTTCAGTTGATTGGAGCATTGTCCCATATACCAAAAAAGTTGCACATACCTAGGTTGCAGGTTCAATCCCTGGTTGGGGCACATACAGGAGGCAACCAATCAATGTTTCTCTCTCACACCAACATTTCTCTCTCTCTCCAAAACCAATAAAAAACATATCCTAGGGTAGAGATTAAAAACCTTCTAAGCTGTCCGGCTGGTGCGACTCAGTGGTGGAGCATCAACCTATGAACCAGGAGGTCACGGTTCGATTTCTGGTCAGGGCACATGCCAGAATTGCAGGCTCAATCCCCAGTAGGGGGCATACAGGAGGCAACCAATCAATGATTCTCTTTCATCATTGATGTTTCCATCTTTCCCTCTCCCTTCCTCACTGAAATCAAAAGAAATATATTTTAAAAAAGAATACCTTCCAAGTTATTCAATGACCACTACACAATATTCCACATGGAAATGACTCAAAGAAATATATACCTTCTATGATTTAAATAAAAATGAAGTGACAAGGCAGTAAAAAAAGAATGTATTCAACAGGTTTTTAGCTGGTTGATCAGGATTTGGCTCATTCTTGTCAAAGAGCCTTTTATACTTGAACTAGAATGTCTAAAGACATTTTTCACACACAGCCTTTTGTCTAACACATATATGGGGGTGGAGATCTAGTGGTAACATTCCAGAAGACTTAATCTCATAGACATGTTTGGACAACCAGCTTGATCATATGGATGATAGCTTCCAATTTCAAATGTGATCAGCTATTGAATGTGGTGACATTATGTTAGGATATTTTAATATATTCAGTCTAAAAAAGAATCATCATCAGTTTGGGGGCAGTTTTAAGCTAACAGAAATAACATGATTCAGACAGTGAGATCTTAAATTATTCTGAACTGTATTGGTTCTTACAAGCAGCAGAAAAAATATCAAAAACTACATACCATGATTGAAAAAATTAATGAGAGAAATAAGGTTTACTTTTTACACTGCTAAAGTTAGCAATTTATATATATTTTAGATTACTGATTCACAAATAATTTAAAACAAAGAGAGTTGAATTTAAAACAAAGCTCTTTAGCCTTTTGAAAGTTTTTTTTTTTAAACTAATTGTATAAGCACATGTATGTTGACAACCTGGATGTTCTCATTTCTAAATATACAGGGCATTTAATAATTTATAATGTACTTCAACATGTTGTATTTAATTCAGAACTATACAGCAAGATGATTTATACTAATGTGGCAAAATGTAGGAGTAGTCAGTGAGAAATACAGATAGGTTACCCAACTCCCATGAGCCACATGAAAACAGGATTCATAAAAATAAACCTGTTTCTGTATAAAGGAAAAAGGTTTTTTGGAGTAAGAATAGAAATAAGAAATGAAAAATAAAATTTAATCCCATCTAAATTTTATGTATTAAAATTTTTAAAAATCAAACTATGCTGATAACTTTAAAATACATACCTTCTTTCCATTAACATTTCATAAAAGTCTCTGATATCTTGACCAGATTTTTCCATACAGTGATAAAATGCCAGCTGACTTTCCCGATTTGCAAAATCCACCTTAAAGAAAAAAGAATAGCAGGTATATCTGCAAGTTTCAGATTTAAAAAATGAAAAGTTACCAAATTTTTTAATTCTTCCCAAAATAGTCCTCAAGACTATTTCAAGAAAGAGCAATCTTTCTAAATTAAGTGAAATAACCCTCATAACAAACTGTATTTTGTTACTCTGAAATCTCTCTCAAATTCTACATAAATCTTGATAAAAAATTATAGGATTCGCCTTAGCTGGTTTGGCTCAGTGGATAGAGCATCAGCCTGTGGACTGAAGGGTCCCAGGTTCAATTCCAGTCAAGGGCACATGCCGGGGGTTGCTAGCTCGATCCCAGTGCAGAAGGCAGCCGATCAATGATTTTCTTTCATCATTGATGTTTCTCTCTCTCTCTCTCCCCTCTCCCTTCCTCTCTGAAATCAATAAAAATATATTTTTTAAAAAAAGAATTATAAGGTTCTAGAAGGAGTGGGATAAGCAAAATGGAAAACTAAAATGATACCTAGCAGGATTCTAAGTTGTCAATTAAATAATCAGAACAACTAAATCCAGCAATCTCTGTTGTGCATAAATTTGCTGGAACCATAGTAAGAACATAAAATAAACTATGGGCCCTAACCGGTTTGGCTCAGTGGATAGAGCGTCGGCCTGTGGACTCAAGGGTCCCAGCTTCGATTCCGGTCAAGGGCATGTACCTTGGTTGCGCCAACTGAGCTCTCCAGCTAGGGCAGAAATGCTGACTTTTAATAGGAGTGACTGAAAGGCAGAGTTTAGCCCCTTATTGCGTCCTGCTTTCCAAATGGATTAACTTGATTGAGATAAGGAAATAGTTTCTAGGAGAATAACAACAGAATTATCCTGGATTAAATTTAAAAATAAATTACTTGTTATATGGATTTGAGGGGCTAGTTAGACCCTATAAGGTTCTAGAAGGAGTGGGATAAGCAAAATGGAAAACTGAAATGATACCTAGCAGGATTCTAGGTTGTCAATTAAATAATCAGAACAACTAAATCCAGCAATCAGAGCTGGGCCTCAGAGTCATTAAAAAGCATATAATATCCATCATCAATACCTTTTTTTTTAATTGATATATTATTTGGAAAAGACTTATTTCAATCTAACCATCATCAATGATTCTCTCTCATCACTGATGTTTCTATCTCTTCCTCTCCCTTCCTCTCTCTGAAATCAATAAAAAGAAGACATTTAAACAAAAAAAAGGGCAAGATCTGAATATGACTTTGTTTTGCTTCTGTTTACCTTTATTCTACATACCTTAATTTTATTCCCACCAATTTTCCTCCCCTTGGTCTCTTTTACAGCTGCTTGTGCATATTCAATTTCATTGTAGATAATCAGGGCCATGCCTTTTAAGCGGTCAAACACCACCTGTAAAAAAAAACAACAAAAAAACACACAACAAAAAAGTAAGAGCCTCATCCACTAGACATAGTATCAGTCCCAAACAAACTCCTAAGTCACAAGGACACTGTCAAGATAAAATATACTTACATACATTTTATTTATTTACTTATTTTATTTTTGTTAATCCTCACTCAATGATATTTTTCCATTGATTTTTAGAGAGAGTGGAGTGGGAGAGACAGAAAGAGACACATCGATTGGCTGCCTCGTGCATGGGGATCAAGCCTGCAACTAAGATACATGTCCTTGACCGGAATTGAACCCGGGACCCTTCAGTCAACAGGTTGACCATTGACCTATGAACCAGGAAGTCACGGTTCAATTCCAGGTTGTGGGCTCAATCCCCAGTGTGGATCATGCAGAAGGCAGTCGATCAATGATTCTCTCTCTTCACTGACGTTTCTCTCTCTCTCTCCATTCCTCTCTGAAATCAATAAAAATATACATTAAAAAAAAAAAGCCCTAGCCTGTTTGGCTCAGTAGATAGAGCGTCAGCCTGTGGACTGAAGGGTCCTGGGTTTGATTCTTGATTAGGGCACATGCCAGGTTGTGGGCTCGATTCCTAGTGGGGGGCGTGCAGGAGGCAGCCAATCAATGATTCTCTCTCATCATTGATGTTTCTAGCTCTCTCTCCCTTCCCTTCCTCTCTGAAATCAATAAAAAATATATATTTTTAAAAAAGACTGTCTAATTTTACTGTGAGATAAAATTATAAAAATCTCTAAGAAAAATTCTATTTAACAGTATTGTGTACATTAATTTCAAAATTAATTATCTCAGCTGGTTCAAAATAGTTTTCAAAATATTCATATCATAAGCTAATATAGATGAGCTGCCCTTCTAGGCCAAATTTTAGAAAAGAGAATTTTATTGTATGAGTTATTAAAGAAAAGAAAAAGTTGGCACTAGAAATTGAGACTGAAAGGACAGAATATCCAGAAAAGAGAGTCAGAAGTAGCTTTAAACTACATACCAAAACCTCCCACCTACCTTTATCACAGGCCCATATCGGCAGAAATGTCGTGTTAAATATTGATCCGACACATTTGCAGAAAGCCCATCTAACCACACGCAGTTTGTAGGCATGCTCTTTCCAAAACCCAGCTGAATATAAAAGGTGAAATTTCTGTCAGTAAAGTCACCAATTATTCAACTACAGAATTCTGAGAAAACCTGTCTTCTGTAGGAATCTCGTCAAACCAACATCTCAAGTGGAAAACCATTGGGTTATATCAAGTAAAAACTTTTTTAAAAAAAGTAATACTCCCTAAATAAGCAAGTCTTTATTTTAGATTATAGTATAACAGAATGAGAATGCAGAAATGTACCACCTTTAGGTTATCTAACTGTATTACTGAAAACTTAAATAATGAGACATATGCAAACAAAACCCTCCAAATCTGAAAAATCATAACAGTACAATAATTTATGCAAATTTCTTTACCTTAAGGCGGTTATTTCCAAGGTATTCCCCATCCATCTTCTTAATAGCCTTACAAACGCTGGCAATATCACAGTATTGCAAAAATGCATACTGAGGAACTCCATTAACTTTTTTAATATCAATATCCTGAAAAGGCCAATGGATACCACTTAATGATACAAAAAAGTAATCAGAAATTTATTTTCAACAAGAAAATAAATCAAAATAAACCTCATAAAATCTATATGAGATATATATTTCTCAAAATAGTCATATTCCCAAAAATAATTTTCTTAAAATTGTACATCTTCATGAAACTGTAAATTAGTGTAAAAACCTATTATAACAGCATTTGTAATCACAAACCATGAAATCGTTCTCATGAAACTCTCTGCAGAAGAGCAACTGCACTACAACTCAAAATTTGAAATTTATAATACCTATTTTAAGAAAAATGTATGATAGTAAAGAAAAGGCAGCCTATTTTATGAAAACCTAAAAAATAATTCTGCCCTGACCGGTTTGGCTCAGTGGATAGAGCGTCGGCCTGCGGACTGAGGGGTCCCATGTTCGATTCCGGTCAAGGGCATGTACCTT
>NW_005371972.1:1222647-1232387 GCF_000412655.1 Myotis brandtii | reverse complement strand
TTTATAAATAAATAAATAAATAAATAAATAAATAAATAAATAAACAAATAAATAGAAATACTATCTATGTTGGGGTTGGGTGGAGGAATTGAGCAAAAAAGGAAAAAATAAAAGAGACTGAACTCATGGACATGGACAACAGTGTGATGTTTGTGGGATGAGGAGGCAGAGAGGTGATGGAGGTGAAAGAGGGCACAGAGGGAATAGATGGTGATGGAATAAATTAAAAGCTAAAATAATATTAATAATATTTGAGAAGAGTAAAAATAACAAAGAAATCAAGTTTTCAAAAGTGATTAATAATATGCAGTTCTAAAATAGAAGACTCATTCTTTTCTATCAGTGTATCTCACTGAACCAAGCCTGGTGACTGATAAATATGGTAATGATCTCTCATATCCAATATGAATTGATATATAAATACCCAAACTACTTTGTGAAAATGCATCAGAACACCATCCCTGGGTTAAAGAAAAACTCTATGAAGGAACACCACCATCTCTTTGGAATGCTCAAATCCTGTAGTCCCACTCAGACTGATCCTGCCTGGAGGAGGTGGTGAAAAAGAACCTAGCTTACACAGGAGAATGGTCCAGAGAAACCAGACACTTGGAGGGCAAAACGTTGACTTAAACAATAATCACCTGGACCATATATTGCAGAGTAAGTATTATGATTATCTAAGCCTCCTTAAGGGTCACAAGTCAATAATCAAAACCTGAAATAGCAAAATGAATGTATTTAAAAGCTGTATGATGGGTCCTTTAAAAATAACCAATAATTTATACTCAAAATTGTTGTAAGTAATGGTAAGCAATCACTTTGATTTTCACTATTAAGTAGAATGCAATAACCCAGGATAACTCTACTGAAGAGAAACAATCTCCAAAGAATATGGTGGGTAGACTTACTACCAGGTTCTTTCTGGCTATAGCATAATCTGTTATCTGACTATTTCCCCAAAGTTTGTGTTTCATTAAAATAGTGATAACCATGAGCAACTGCAAACATGATGAGATTATGGTTTCCAAAAAGAATACTGATATGTCCACCTTAGTGAGAAGCATAGCTCTCAAACACAAGTATTCTAATTTTAGCAACCTTGGTGATAAACATGTACCCATGTGTCCAAATAAAACTTTTTATACCCCTCCAAAATTTAAAGTAGCAGTTACATTTGAATAAAAGTATATCTGAAAGCTTTATCAATTCATAGACTCATGAATGACAAGGCAGAAAAAGCTGAAGTTCAGATAGTAATGTGAACTCCAAGTCACTCATCTAGGTAGGCAATATAACTAGAATTAGAGTACACCACTACACACATAAAAAAATAAAAGAACTTTAAAAAATCAAAATAACTTAAAAAGAGAGTAAGATGAATATTTTGCTGGTATATTTCTCTAAATATATTATCTCTGCTTTTTCTTTACTTTCTACCAATCACTTCATTCTCTTGCCCCTCCCCCAGTAAAATGAGGTTTTACATCAGCCATAGACACAAATAATGTTTTAGTCATGGGACTAGATTATGCCATTTAAAAAGGGGGGACCCCCCGCTGGCCAATTTGCTCAGTGGTTAGAACATCGGCCTGTGAACAGAAGAGTCATGGGTTTCATTCCCAGTCAAGGGTATGTACCTCAGCTGCCCCCGTAGGGGTATGTGCAGGAGGCAGCCAATTGATAGATCTCTCACATTGATGTTTCTCTCCCTCCCTCCCTCTCCTACCTCCCTTACACTCTCTCTAGGAATCAATGGAAAAAATATCTTCGGGTGAGGAAAATGAATGAATGAATGAATGGATCTTTTGCTTAGCGCATTAGTGTATAATAGTGATTTTCAATTGGTGTGTTAACAAGAGGCACAACTGATGTGCTTCAAGAATTTTTTAATATGTTTTTATTGATTTGAGAGAGAGAGAGAGAGAGAGAGAGAGAGAGAGAAACATCGATTCTGCCTCCAGCATGCCCCTACTAGGTCTCAATCCCATGACCCAAACATGTGCCCTTACCAGGAATTGAAATGACCTTCTGGTACATTGGGAGGACAGTTAACCAAGTGAGCCACACTGGCCAGGGCTGCCATAAGGATTTTTAAAACATGCAATACCTGCCTATTTAGTGAGGGGCGCTGACCTCTTTTCCTTTAGATTGTCAAATAAAAAAATGACAACAGCTAATTCAATAGTCGTCTAGTGTGAATGAATCAAAATTACACCTATTTTTTTGTGTGCTGCAGAATTTTAATAATTAGTTTATGGGTTCCATGAGATGAAAAAGGTTAATTGCTGGTATACAAGATAGATGGATAGACAGACAAAAGGACACACACACATCTGAAAAGATTAGTAAGAGCTATTCCTACCTATAACATTTTTAAATACAGTACAAATATACTAGGGCAACTTTTTTGTTATTAATATAAAGAAAATCTAAAAAATCAAGAAGTAACTTCCCTATTTTTTCTATCACAAAACAGTACATCCCCCTATAAGGGGTCAATGGGGAAATAAAGGGACAAATGTAATACTTTCAACAATAAAAGATTTTTTTAAATTTTTTAATAAAATTAAAACAAAAAACAGTATATCTTAAGAGCTGTAACCAAACTATGTTTTGAGCAGTCAAAATTTTTTAATAGGTTTTTATTAATTTCAGAGAGAGGAAGGGAGAGGGAAAGAGAAATAGAAACATCAACGTTGACAGAGAATCGTTGATCAGCTGCCTCCTGCATGCCCCACACTGAGGATCAAGCCTGAAACCCAGGAATGTGCCCTGACAGGAAGTCAAACCAAATCAAACCATGACCTCCTGGTTCATGGGTCGATGTTCAACCACTGAGCCACACCAGCCAGGCCAAACTATTTTCACTATAAACTGACTCAAGTTTTGAGCCATGGGAAACAGAAAAACCCTTCTACTCCTAAACCTAACTATGACTTGCCTAATATAAAAAGTGATTCTAATTAAAATTTCAAAATAGAACTGAGCTTCCAGCATGATATCCATGTTCTAGTAATCCCCAAGGTGCTTTCTGATGAGCACCGTGGTAACACAATAGTCATACACTATTCTGCTGCTTCTTTCTTACAAATATATTTTCTCTTCCAGATTTCCCTTTCAATCCACAGGACTAGAGATGGCACTGAAACAGCACCCAATAGGAAAAGGAAGATAGAAAAACTGGATAGGAAAATATATATGTAAACAAAATAAAGACAAATATACATTATGCATTTTTACATATACACATAAATACTCTCCAGTGGGTTTTGCTAGATCATGTTTTAGCGAGAGTTAAATTAAAATAGGACAAATTAAAAAAACATTCATTACACCATCTAAATATCATCTTTCCAAATATAATCTGTAACTTTGCTTTGTCTTATGAAAAAGACAACATACCACAATTTCACCAAAGCGCTGGAAGATGTTTCGAAGATCATGGTAAGTAGTGGTTTTTTCAAGGTTGCCAATAAAGAGGGTTCTTGTTGCTTTGGGATGAAATTCATCTATCCTTTCATCCAAAGGGCGAAATTCATTTTCACTTTCTGTTTCTATAAGTGGGATGGGGGCAGAGTAAAAAGAGAAGAGTGTTTTGATGTGTATTTATATTTATATATCATAGGGGAAAATCTACATTTACGAAAGTAAGTCTCTGAAACATTGGGCTTGAGTACTCATACAATCTGAAAAATTATACACACCTTCAGAAATAGCAAAAGAAGAATACAAAGGCTAATGAACTTGTCCCAAAAGTAGGGGGAAGTAACACTTTGATTTTTAAAATAGGAAAGTGGACGGAATTTCAATCTGCAAGTTGATTTGTTGAAAAAATAATCACTTAACACAGAAATTTATTTTAAACCCCAGAAAAATGGTAATTATTTTAGCCTAATCTTAACACATCGTGGATGGATCACGAGAATTCTTGTTTCATATTACACAGTGTTTTACAAAGTATCATGCTTTAAAAAGATATTAGCTTGTAAGAACATGTAATAAATAACTTCAAAATGCAATGGGTATTTAATTTTAAAGCATGCCTTTAATATTTATGTAAAATGCTGTTTGTACTCATTCAATAGAAATTTATCTGGCCACTGGGTAAAGCTAGCAATAAAACGACCGGTCCGCAATGTGTTAAGTTCCAAAATTATGTTGCAGGCTCTCAACGTGGAGTATAAACTATACATAAAACTCAAATGAAATCAGTCCAGCTTCATTACTTAATTTACTTTCAACA
Organism: Myotis brandtii; assembly: GCF_000412655.1. Classification (NCBI taxonomy): domain Eukaryota; kingdom Metazoa; phylum Chordata; class Mammalia; order Chiroptera; family Vespertilionidae; genus Myotis; species Myotis brandtii. Next base: position 1,228,141 of record NW_005371972.1, on the reverse strand, counting down.
TTTTATGAAATACTTAAGATTTTACATTTGTCCTACTAATCATAATCAACACAACCCAAATTCCTGTCTCAATGCAGCAAATTTTAGATACAAAAATAATAATTGCATGATAACGGACTGAAACAACACTTATGAAATATCTTCTTTTGGTGGTGTACAGACCTCAATGACAACTAGAAAAAGACTAAATGACTCTTTAAGAGGTCCTTGACCTAAAGAAGAAATCAGCTCCATACATTTCAATACAAAACATTTATGACAAATCATCCAACAGCAGAATTCCAACCAAGTCTCTATATTCAAATTTGATTGCCATCCCATTAAACAGGTGTTTCATGTTGTCCCATCTTGAAAAGGTAGCTTCAACTTTCCTATGCTTGAAATTAACCAAACTTCTCAAAATCTTCACGGGTAGGTGATTAAAACCCAATTACATCCTGAGTTTTAGGTAAATGTTTTAGATAAAATGCTTTTTTACTGTAAAAATCTCGAGCTAGCCTCACCACTTGGATATCAGTTAGTCATCTCTCAATAATGACCCTAAATTAGATCCTCACTACTTACATAAGATCCTCACTAATTATATATGTCAGTTCCTTAAGAATAGATGACATTCTAAATATAATTCCAAATGTGTTAAATAAGAACTGCACTTAACCCAGTATAACTTAGGGCAGTATCTCAAAACTAGCAGAGAAGTGGGAACATGAAGACATAACCTAGAATTCCTTTGAAAAGATAATATTCCTCTGAATTAGTGTTTTATCACAAAATTATGCACATTTTACATTATTCACTCTAACACCTCTGTGTCTGTTTTAATACACCAATAACATTCTTTTCAGGAATATTACTTTTCCTCTTAATTAAATAAAATAAATAACTAAGAAAATGAGCGATGTTTACCTTATAAATTCAAAACTCAAAGTTTAGTCTTAAAGTTCATCTCAGCTACATAATGGGACTGTATAATTTTAACATTTCTATTCATTTCTTTACAAATTTACTCACAAGATGCCTTAAATTAGGGGTTCCCAAACATGCATATGTGAATTCTGAACCAGCAAGCTGGGGTAGGGTCCAAGAGTCTGCATTTTAAACAAGCTCTGCAGGTGATTCTAAACTGGAGAAAACATTGGCCCAATCCATGCCTGAGAAGACTTCCTGCCCTATAATAGGCCTTTCAGGTAAGTTCAAGCTAATAAAATGTCCCCTTGAAATTCTCAATGGGTCACACTAAGTTAGCCCTGCTTTTCCATCACTATCTTTAAGGTCATAGAAGACAGAATAACAGATCCAATTGTGCTGGGCATAATGGAAATAAAACTGGTCTAACTAGCCCCTCAAATCCATATAACAAGTAATTTATTTTTAAATTTAATCCAGGATAATTCTGTTGTTATTCTCCTAGAAACTATTTCCTTATCTCAATCAAGTTAATCCATTTGGAAAGCAGGACGCAATAAGGGGCTAAACTCTGCCTTTCAGTCACTCCTATTAAAAGTCAGCATTTCTGCCCTAGCTGGAGAGCTCAGTTGGTAAGAGCATTGTCCTGACATGCCAAGGTTGTGGGTTCAATCCCTGGTCAGAGCACATACAAGAAGCAACCAATAAATCATTTTTTTTTTTAAGTCAGCATTTCTCCCTTATAGAAACACAACAATTTTTACCCTCCCTAACTAAAACAACAGTTTATTAAGCTGAACAATAAATAAAGCTGGAATAGTGTCCACATTTAGAATACTATGCTGCTGTTTCATAGGCTGGAATACAAATTACACAAATTCCTTTTCTCTTACCTGGCCCTATCCATGCTGTTACTTCAATCTGCATGCCAAAGAAAAGTTTTCCTTTTGATGCAGTCAATGCTTTTTCTTGGTCCTCTTGCTGTCGAAAGAATACCAGGCCATACCTCTCTTCTGAAGCTCCATGTATTTGCACTGAAGTCACCTTTCCAAATTTCTTAAATTCATGGAAAAGGCCATCTTTAAGGCTTGTATCTAAATCGCCAAATAAAAACAAGTTGCTTATTTTTCTAATTTAGTTACAACTCAATAAGTAAGCTAATTATTAGCCTGATTTTTAACCTAAGTTTTGTTAGTATTAAAACATTATGTTTTCAAACACAATAACTCTAAAAGGTATTTTGGAGATTACTGAACAATTCTGAAATAAACTGAGTATTAGAAGATTTATTGATTTTTTAAAAAAAATCTGGAGTATAGCGTAAGGGGAGTTTATTTTGCTACTCCTACTTTTGGTTATGTTTAAAACTTTCGCCCAGCTGGTGTGGCTCAGTGATTGAGCATCGACCTATGATCCAGGAGGTCACCGTTCAAATCTTAGTCAGGGCACATGCCTGGGTTGCAGGCTCGATCCCCAGTGGGGTGCATACAGGAGGTAGCCAAGCAATGATTCTTTTTCATCATTGATCTTTCTATTTCTTTCTCCCTCTCCCTTCCTCATTGATCTATTTCTTCCTCCCTCTCTGAAATCAATAAAAAATATTTTTTAAAACTTTCATAATAAAAACTTTACATACATGAAAACAACATATGTAAAACTTTTAACGACTTCAAAAAGAAAACCATACTTCTAGCTTCCCAAGCATCGTGTCAATGATAAAAATGTGTGGGAAGTGGCATGCAACATCCTAAACAACTTTCAGGCATTTTACAGATGAATCATGCCATCTGGGGGTCCTGTGTTAATCTGCTTCATCATAAGAATCAAGATTATATAAAAAGACAAGCCAATTTTACCCTCATCTATTCCTAAATTACCAAGTAATCTAAATCAAAAGCTCATCAACATTTGTGTCTCAATATCTCTATTCACAAACCTGGTATGCAGATTTTATAGGCTGTTTTATTTTATTTTTTAGAGGAAGGGAGGAGGATAGAGAGATAGAAACATTAATGATGAGAGAGAATCATTGATTGGCTGCCTCCTACATGCCCACACTAGCAATCAAGCTAGCAACCCAGGCATATGCCCTGACCACAAATCAAACTGTGACGACCTGGTTCATAGTTCAACACTCAACCACTAAGCCACGCCAGTGGGGCTATAGACTGTTTTTTGTTTTTTAAGGCTAGTCAAGTGTAGCAGTGGGAGTGGAGAAGGAACAAAGAAATCTGTAACTGGCTGTAATCAATTAGTTGTAAGACACCACTGCACTCCAACCAGCTGTGTTTTAACAAATAAGTTAAGTAATCACTGAAATGCACTTAGCCAAGAAATATTTAGTTTGATCTTTTTCGTTTTGACCATACATATGTTGTTTTCATAGGTAATATGCCTAATATAGGAATAACAGTATATTGTGGTCAATTGTCATTTTAAAATATCAGGAGTAAAGGAAAGACTATAGTATAGCTTTTCACTAGACTTTTCCATTATTCATGATTTTCCTCATTTAAACTCTTAATATTTTTTTAAAATATATTTCTGTTGATTTCAGAGAGGAAGGGAGAGGGAGAGAGGTAGAAACATTAATGATGATGAGAGAGAATCATTTATTGGCTGCCTCCTGCATGCCCCTACTAGGGATCGAGCCAGCAACCCAGGCATATGCCTTGACGGAGAATCGAACTGTAACTTCCTGGTTCATAGGTCGACACTCAATCACTGAGCCATGCCAGCCAGGCAAACTCTTAACTTTTTTGAAATGGGTTTCCTATCATAATTTTATGTCCAAAATTATTTCACATAACATAGGACTCCAGAGCAATATAATAAATCTAACTAAAAATAGTATTTCTACATTTTCATCATAACAAATTTCCCCTAACATTAAAATATTTAATCCAGCCTAGTGTCTAGGCTGGATTAAATATGTAACAACCTAGACACTACATAAAATTATAATAATAACCACTTGCTTTTTCTTACATGGCATTAGATGTTAATGAACCACAAGAACAAAGCTTATTGCGCATGGAAGGGGAAGAGTTAGAGGGATGGAGCAAAGTAAAAAAAAAGAGAGAGAGAACTCATGGACATGGACAACAATGTGATGATTGGGAGGGGGAAGTGGAGGAAGAGGGCATAGCGGAAATAAATGGTGATGAAAAACAAAATTTTTTTAAAAAGCTTGTTGTCCCCAGCCGGTGTTGCTCAGTGGTTGCGCATTGATCCATGAACCAGGAGGTCATGTTTGATTCTTGGTCAGGACACATGCTGGGGTTTCTCGCTCAGTCCCCGGTAGGAGGCATGCAGGAGGCAGCCAATCGAAGATACTCTCTCATCATTTATGTTTCTCTCTCTCTCTCTCTCTCTCTCTTTCCCTTCCTCTCTCTGAAATCAATTTTTTAAAAAACCACCATAAAAAAAAAACACTTGTCACAACGAAGTATAGAATTCAAGTTGCTTAGTCTCTCATTCCCCAACAGCAACAGAAAAAAAAGTATAGTTTTTACCTGTAGAGCGTACTGGAAGATTCTGAACTTTGATCCCAAAACTTTTACGGGGCTCATCTTTTTCCAGGGATGAAAGCAACTGGGAAGTGGGTGCGGGGACTGCTGCGGATTGAACTGACCGGGCTGGAGAGTCATCACTTGAACTACTGCTAGAATCAGTGCTGCAGAAGGGCAAAAAAAACTTCAGTGAAAAGAGAAACAAAATACTGGAGCATATAAAACTTCTTAGAATCAACAAGTTGGCAACAATTAAAAGGTCTAAACTTTAGGCCTGAGACTTTAGGATGCCCTACCTTCTCCACATCCATTTCATACTGTACCTTCAGAGATAGCAGAAGACAGCAAACAGTGGCCTGACAATGTGGAGGCAAAATAAACAATCTTTTACATTACCACATGCCACCTAAAGGCAAATGTTTCATTCTTGAATGCAAAATTTGAATAATTTTTCCAAGTAAATAAGACTAATGAACACAATTCACTTAAGGGTCATAATAATAATAGAACAGTGGATATATGGGTTATTGATTCAGAGACATCAATTCAAATCTTAGCTTAGACATACAGTAGGTACTCTTGGACAAGTCACTTAAGCTCTTACTAAAGCCTCAGTTTACACATCTATAAAACAGAAATAATAATAATAGTATCTATCTCATAGAGTTAGGAATTAAATAAAATAACCCACATACTTGTATGCATGCATATAAGCATAACCAATGGACACAAGACACTGGGGGGTAGGGGAGGCCGGGGGAAGGTCAAGTAAAAAAAAAGGAGACATATGTAATACTCTTTGTAATACTTTAAGCAATAAAACAAAATTTAAAAAAATAATAATAAAATTAAAAAAAAAAAACCCACAGGTTGCCCTGGCTGACATGGGTCACTGGTTACGGCATCAGCCCACACACAAAGGGTCTTGGGTTCGATTCCCAGACAAGGGCACATAGCTGGGTTGCAGGTTCCATCCTCAGTCCCAGTTGGGGTGCATACTGGAGACAACCGATCGATGTGTCTCACATCAATGTTTCTCTCTCTCTCTCTCTCTCTCTCTCTCTCTCTCTCTCTCT
>NW_005371972.1:1210879-1222589 GCF_000412655.1 Myotis brandtii | reverse complement strand
AAAATCAATGAAAAAAATATCCTCAGGTGAGGAATAACAAAAATAAAATAAAAGTAATAACACATAGGCTTAGAGAGTTTGGAATATGACAGCATTCAATAAATGAAGTAGCCCTGCTCTGTTACTATTATTACTACCACTACACCTCATGCATAAATTAATTTTTAGGAAAATATAAATATCAAAAATAATTTCCCAGGTAATTTTAACTTTAAAAAATTTTGAAGGTGTAATAAAGAAATATTGTGTAAATTATTTGAGTCTTGCTAGTTTAGGATCTTTGTGAATAATGTGGAAAATCAAAGTCAATGAAATTGATTACTCTCTTCAATTTAATACAATCCTCAAATAGGGAGACAATTGAAAGACAAAGAAAAAATATTACCAACATGGTCAGATCGAGAGAGAGATATTTAAGCAAGCTTATTATGCCTAAAAACTAAGTGAGAAATATAAAATTCTCTTCAGGCCTTAGCTAGTTTGCCTCAGTGGATAGAGTGTCAGCCTGTGGACTGAAGGGTCCTAGGTTCGATTCTGGTCAAGGGCACATGCCCAGGTTGCACGCTCAATCCTCAGTAGGCAGGAGGCAGCCGATCAATGACTTTCATCATTAATGTTTCTCTCTCTTTCTCCCTCCCCCTTGCTCTCTGAAATCAATAAAAATATATTTAAAATAATAAAATTCTCTTCAGTACTGGATGTGCACGACTGTGGTGGTTTTAAGTTCTTTCATAGCCTTCTCAAATAGATTAATAAAAAGCTATTTACAGGTTTCTAAAATTTTGCTTCAAACTCACACCTTCCTGTTGAAGCCTTATCTCTATATAACTCTGGAAGGTTAATCCATTACTTAAAAATATGTTTTTATTGATTTTAGAGAGAGGGATAGAGAGGGATATAGAGATAGAAACATTGATGAGAGAGAGACATGGATCAGCTGCCTCCTGTACATACCAGGGATCAAGCCAGCAACCCGGGCATGTGTCCTGACCAGAATGTAACAAGGGTTCATAGATTGACGCTCAAACACTGAGTCATACCAGCCAGGTGCTTAAACATACCTGGTAGAGGAAAGACTTGATAGTTTTATCATTTGCACTAAGACTACAGCTCTCATATCCAAGACCATCTTTAAGCCAGTCTGATTAATAAATCCAACCCTAGGATCTGAGACAAATTTGCTACTGCTTTTTTAAAAGAATAAAGTAAATATTTTAAGAAAACAAGGTGTTATAACTTAGCACTCACACAGCACTTTTATTTAGCTTTCACCTACTAAGACAAAAAAATAAAAACGTCATGAGGTTATCAGATCTTCCTGCAGTTTGAAACATAGGGAAATAAACCTATGCCAGTGAGGGCAAAAGGAGATATGTGAGCTCCAAAATACAAACTACTAGGGATAAAAGCCTCCAGATACAACAAGCCATCATTGGCAGGCCTCCTATAAATGAAAGGGCTTCAATTTTCCCTTCTATACAAAAAATATTTTCCTGGATCATTCAACAAAAGTAGTGTTACTAGTACTAAGTGAATAGAACACTATATTTTCATTCAAATTAAGGGTTAACAAAATTAATATTCTGTTTTAGTGCAGGAGAAAATGTTTGTTATATGTACTAAGTACTTCAGCTAATACAAGATTATTCACAAGACCACCAAATGATTACAGTATAGAATGTTATACTCAATTCCAACGAATAAAATAACCATTAAGGAAAATTCTTTAATAACAATGCTACCAATATTATATACATCAAAATTCCTTAGCAATAGTGGATAAAGAAGCAAACAAATAAGGGCAAGAGCAAAATTTCTGGCTTTTAATATGATTAATGAGACAACAAAAACAAAGTTCGGTAAAAGTCTGTAATATAAAAATGGAGGAAGTCCGGCTTGTGTGGCTCAGTGGTTGAGTGTCAACCTATGAACCAGAAGGTCACAGTTCGATTCCCAGTCAGGGCACATGCCCAGGTTGCAGGCTCAGTCCTCAATAAGGGGCATGTAGGAGGCAGCCGATCGATGATTCTATCTCATTACTGATGTTTCCATCTCTCTCTCCCTCCCCTTACTCTCTGAAATCAATAAAAATATATTAACACATTGCGTACTGCATAGAAATCTCTAAGACATACGCCAGGGACCACACGTTTTTGGGCAAACTGCACGTTATTTAAATCATCATAATGCACTTTAGGTGTTGTTTTTCAATAATTATAACATTTTTATTTACAAAAACAAACAATTAAAGTTCCTAGTACTTTTTTAATGTATGGTACTGCGTAAAACATTTTCCTCTATGAAGAGGGACCAAACAAAATTTACATAAGTATCTAGATTCGCTCCTTTTTCCATGGGCATGAAAAACGAGAACACTCGTGAGCGGTCCTTAACAGATGGCGCGCGAAACACGAGAAAACCCCGGAGCAGTACGAAATGTGTTAACAAAAAGTAATGAAGGAAGGTGATCAATCAACGATAACAATAATTTTTAAGGACAAAATTGTCATAGCCCTAGCTGGTTTTGCTCAGTGAATAGAGCATCAGCCTGTGGAATGAAGGGTCCCGGATTTGATTCCGGTCAAGGGCACATGCCTGGTTGTAGGCTCAATCCCCAGTCAGGGGCATGCAGGAGGCAGCCGATCAATGATTCTTTCTCATCACTGATGTCTCTATCTCTCTCCCTCTCCCTTCCTCTCTATGATATCAATAAAAAAATATTTTTTTAAAAAATTGTCATAGATAATAGATTTTCTATAAATATCATCACAATCTTGGTGAATTCCCTGCTACCACACCAATTTTGAAACAAGATATAAGATTTAAATGGTAGAATTACCTGCTGACCAATCTGAAGTAATAACTAGAAAGGGAGAAAGGCTTTAAAATGAATTGCCAAATGATAAAATGATACACAACTTTTGAGCTCTGGCTGGGTAGCTCAGTTGGTTAGAGTGTCGTCCTGATACACCAAGATTGCAGGTTCAATCTCCCGACATTCAACTACTGAGCCACACTGGCCAGGCTGCATAATAATCCTATATAATAAAAGGCTAATCTGCAAATCGACCGAACGGCGGAACGACTGGTCGCTATGATGCGCACTGACCACCAGGGGGCAGATGCTCAACCCAGAAACTGCCCCCTGGTGGTCAGTGCACTCCCACAGGGGGAGTGCCACTCAGCCAGAAGCTGGGCTCATGACTGGCGAGTGCAGCGGTGGTGGTGGGAGCCTCTCCCACCTCCGCTGCAGGCGGGCAGTAAGGAGCAAGGGGTCCCGAACTGTGAGAGGGATGTCCGACTGCCAGCTTAGGCCCGCTCCGCTCCTCGTGGGGAGCAAGAGGGCACAGGCCGGGGTGAGAGCACAGGCCAGGCTGGAATTTCATGCACCAGGTCTCTAGTTATTGATAATCAAACAGAATATGGAATACCAGGACTCTTTTAAACACAATTATGGTGTCAAATAACCAACTATTCCTATCCCTACAGCCATTTTATACACAGAATACAGTGAGCATTTGACTCTTAACATGGAAAATGTCAAGGCACTGGGTATACTGATCTATAATAATAAAAGCATAATATGCTAATTAGACCGGACATCCTTCCAGACGACCTTCTGGATGAAGTCGGGGCTGCAAGGGAAACCCGTGTCCTGGGTGCCAGAGGGAAGCCGGTGCCGGCAGCTGGGAGAAGGAAGGCCTACTCTTGCACGAATTTCGTGCATCGGGCCTCTAGTTATAAGATAATTCAGGACTAAATTTGTTCACATACAAGGGTAATATCCAATGGCTGACTTCTATATCTGTATCCCTATAATATTTATAAACATTTGATTATGATAAATATGTTAGTTTTTGTTGTTCTTCTTTATTATTTTTTATATTCACCGGAGGATATTTTTCCCATTCATTTTTTGAGAGAGTGGGAGGGAGGGAGCAGGAGAGAGGGGAGAAGAGAGAGACACATTGATGTGAGAAAGACACATCAATTGGTTGCCTCCTGAACTCGCCCTACAGGGCCAGGGATCGAGCCTGCAACCCAGGTACATGCCTTTGACCAGGAATTGAAGCCACAACCCTTTGGTATGTAGGCTGACACTAACCACTGAGAAAACTGGCCAGAGCTATGTTGGTTTTTACAACTGGAAGATTAAAAAGCAATTAATCTAATTAAGTAGGGAAAAAATCTGGCATAAATGGATTTTTTTTAAGAGGAGCAATTAAAACAACTAGAAAACTTTGCAATTAAAACAGTTAAGAGGATCCATTTATTAAAAGCAGATATAATCTCAAGTGACAATTTGCCAAAATCTCTCTTCTCTTTCATCAGGCAGCTAATAATTTTTTTCTCTCTACATAATCAATAGTAAGCTTGAGTCGAGAGGGAAAAGATGCAAAATGCAGATTTCCCATCAGGTTTGGGCAAATCCAAATGTGTCCACTGCCCTTGGTGCTTCCATCAAATGTGGAGGGGAAATCATGTAATTTCATAAATACAATGTATCCCTACCCCAGGTAAGAATCTCTCTACATCCAATTCTTTTACATGTCCAAATTTTCAAGACGATCCTATCTTTTTAGTGCAGCAGTTCTCTAAATGTGGTTTGAGGACCTATGGGGGGGAGGGGAAGATCATTTTAAGGGGTCTGTAAGGTTCTTCTTATTTCAATTACATAACTATGTGAGGTCAGATTTTCTGCATAGACTTCACACACACGTATAATCACAGTGTGAATACAACAGTGGTTATGAGAATCTAGCTATCTTATTAAATCAACATTAAAGAGATTTGCAAAAAAGACAAGACAATGCTACTCATCTCATTATCTTTTGTTTTAAAAAATAGTTATATACTAGTATATGCCCTGGCCAATGTGGCTCAGTTGATTGAATGTTGACCCATGCACCAAGAGGTCACCAGTTCAATTCCTGGCCAGGGCACATGCCTGGGTTGTAGGCTCAATTCCTGGTAGTGTACATGCAGGAAGCAGCCGAATGATGTTCCGCTCTCACATCAATGTCACACCTCTCCCTCTCCCTTCTTCTCTTTAAAAACCAATACAAATATATTTTTAAATGGTTATATCATACCAGCTAGAGATCTAAAATTAAAATTGATTAGGGAAGTTCCTCCCCAGAGGCAGACAACATCTTAAAGAGGACAGCTCTCCCAAGATTATGGATGAAGATCTTCATCTCCATATGAAATTTTTATTCCTTTTGCCTTTTCACTACTTGCTTGTTCTCTCTGTTAATGCACAGGTAGACAATGCTCCTTAACTCTGGCAACTGTCACTAAACCTACCACTAAGGCCATAACGGCACAACAAAAGTCTCTAGAATTTCTTGCCAAAGTGATTTTAAATAATAGAATTGCTTTACTTACTGGCTGAACACTCCATAAATCTGTGCCATAAGCAAATACCTGAATCAACAACTTTGGAACTGTAGCAAACAAGAAATGAATGAACAAGCTAAAACAGGTTGATGCTCCTTCTGGTACATTCTTTGATTTATTTGATTCCAGCTGGTTTGATTCACAGGAAACTCTGACCAAGGAACATACTTGTTTCTTGGTATTATCCAACTGATAAGTCATCACTGTAGTATCCCTGGTGGGCTATATCCTCTCAAAGGTCTGAGTTTCACAAGAAGACAAAAATTTCAAAAACTTAGCTAATAGTGAACAAGAGTGGCACTAATATCAATTTTTAGTTATTATCTCACGTATGAGAGAATGACCAAAAAGGGGAGTTCTTAAATTAAAACAAGGAGACCATTAGACTGAGGTGGTTCTAATACCTTAGCAGTCTATGTAAACAAATCAAAACCTAAGACTGTAAATGCCTCAAGGTTAAGATATCAAACCTATGGATAGCCAATCACAAACAGCTTATTAGAACTTTCCAAATTAGGCAGCCACTTATGCTATAATCAATCAAATAATTTTCTTGCTTTGCTTCCACCTTTTCTCTATAAAACTCTATCCCCTGTATCAGCGGTTCTCAACCTGTGGGTCGCGACCCCTTTGGGGGTCGAACGACCCTTTCACAGGGGTCGCCTAAGACCATCGGAAAACACATATATAACTACATATTGTTTTTGTGATTAATCACTATGCTTTAATTATGTTCAATTTGTAACAATGAAAATACATCCTGCATATCAGATATTTACATTACAATTCATAACAGTAGCAAAATTACAGTTATGAAGTAGCAACGAAAATAATTTTATGGTTGGGGGTCACCACAACATGAGGAACTGTATTAAAGGGTCGCGGCATTAGGAAGGTTGAGAACCACTGCCCTATAACCTGTTGGTGGAATATTCTAATCACTTCTGCTTTGGCACTGCCCAATTCGAATCAAGTTTTGATCAAATAAACTATTAAAATTTTTTTTTAAGAGTCAAGTCAAATAAATTAAATAAAAATTTCAACCTAACGGTTTTAATTTCTGCCTTGGCTGGTATGGCTCAGTTGGTTGAGCTTCCTCCCATGCACAAAGAGGTCGCCATTCCAGGGTTGTGGGCTTGATCCTCAGTAAGGGGACTGCAGGAGGTAGCTGATCAATGGTTCTGTTATTGATGTTTCTCTCTCTCTCTCCCCTTCTCCTTTTCTCCCTCTCTATCTCAAATCAATAAAAAATGTATCTTTTTTAAAAGTTTAATTTCTAGTTCTGGCCGAGTAGCTCAGCAGGTTAGAGTATTGTCCTGATATGCCTAGGTTGAGGGTTCCATCCCCGGTCAGGGCACATACAAGAATCAACCAATAAATACATAAATAAGTGAAACAACAAATCAATGTTTCTCTCTCTCCCTAAAAATCAATAAATTTTTTAAGTCTTAGTTTCTAATATGGTAAATGTTAATAGATATTACCTAAAATAAACAAGAACTCAATAATTTAAGAATATAAGTGTCCTGAGCCCAGAAAGTTACAAAGCAAACCACCAGTTTGTAGACAACCTGATGTGATTCCAATTACATTTTCAACTCTGCTACTTGTGATGTAACCTGGACTAAAGCTCTGTGTTTTATAAGAAAATGAAGAAGGAAATACTCAACTGTGTGGTCTAGTAAGGCACCTCATTTTGCCTCTCTAAACTTAATTTTCCTAGTGAATTACCAGATTTCATGATCTTCCTTCAAAGGTCCTGTTAACTCTAGGGCAGCAGTTCTCAACCTGTGGGTCGCGACCCCTTTTGGGGTTGAACAACCCTTTCACAGGGGTTGCCTAAGACCATCGGAAAACACATATATAACTACATATTGTTTTTGTGATTAATCACTATGCTTTAATTATGTTCAATTTGTAACCATGAAATTGGGGGTCACCACAACATGAGGAACTGTATTAAAGGGTCGCGGCATTAGGAAGGTTGAGAACCACTGCTCTAGGGTTCTCTGACTCTCCACCTACCTCACACCTACCATCCATTTCTCAAGTACTTATAGGATAAAATCCATATTCCTCATTGAGAGAGATATTTTACATCATAACCCCAAACTAATTTACTAGCTGCTCCTTCTCATTCCTTTGTCATGACCCTGTTACCTTATCCACTAATTATCTATCCACACAAGAACATTAAACCAGTTTCTAATCAGGTGCCTTTTAAAAAATTATTATATACTAGAGGCCCGGTGCACAAAAATTTGTGCACTCGGGGGGGTCCCTCAGCCCGGCCTGTGCCCTCTCGCAGTCTGGGACCCCTCGGGGGATGACCACCTGCTGGCTTAGGCCTGCCCCCCAGGGGATCGGTCCTAAGCTGGCAGTCAGACATCCATCTGGGAGCCCGGGATGTCCACTTGCCAGCGGGGAGCAGGCCTAAGCTGCAGTTGGACATCCTTAGCGCTGCTGAGGAGGCGGGAGAGGCTCCTGCCACCACTGCTGTGCTGGCAGCCGTCAGCCTGGCTTGTGGCTGAGCAGAGCTCCCCCTGTGGGAGTGCACTGACCAGCAGGGAACAGCTCCTGCATTGAGCATCTGCCCCCTGGTGGTCAGTGTGTGTCATGGTGACCAATCATTCCCAGTTGTTCTGCTGTTAGGGTCAATTTGCATATTATCCTTTTATTATATAGGATAAGTCCTTGGTTAAATTTACTTCCTCTCTAATCCTTAATTTTCTTATATGTAAATGGTGATAACACCTACCACTTGTGAAGGGCTGTGGTGAGTTATGATTACAAAATGCTTATTAGCACCCTGCCTAGCATATAACAAACGTGGAGAGCTCTTGTCCAACCTATTCCTGTTGAAGGCACCTTTCTGTCCATCCTTGCCTGCCTTACCTTCAAGGAATTAGTTCTAAGGTTAACCCCCTGTTCTGTAGCTGTTCCTGACATCCACACCCCACCTACAGCATTCATTCGTTTCTTAGCTATACATTCCTGAGCCTCATTTACTACAGTGTCTATCTCAAATCTCAAATCTCTTCACTCTGTATCATAACTACTTATTTGAAAGCTCAACACTGGATTCATCTTTGTAAACACAGAGGCTGATATGGTGTTTGATATGTAATGGAGATACCTCCAAGAAATTATTGACTTGAATTGTGCAAGCAATTGAAATTAATGCCCTGAAAAGTACACTAAGCTCATTAAAATAAAGGTATTAACTAAACTCAGTATCTAATCATGAAATGAAAATTTCTTTGTTGCAAACTGCAAAGTATTTCTTCTTTAATTACTAATTATCAAGAAATGACTGTTCTAACTAAGGTTCTAGAACTGTAACTGAGACATATTAATAAGCTGACTGAAAAATCACTGATATCTATAAAAACAAAATCACTTCATGGATCCTGTTATCTAGAACTTTGTGGAAGAGGATTTAAACACACAAACAACAACAAAAAAGAACCATTTTCCAGGATGGAAGCAAAAGCACAATTAAAATATATGTCCCCTGCCACCAAATTAAATGTCTAACAAAGTCCAGAGTCTTTGGATACACTATTCTCTTTCATTCACAAATCCTTCATTGGAATACCTACATCAGTAGCTCTTAATGGGGATGATTGCTCCCCAAAGGACATTTTTAGCTGTCACAACTCTGAGTGGGGATGAGGCTTACTGCCATCTAGTGAATAGAGGCCAGGGTGCTGCTAAACATCCTACAATGTACCGAACAGTCCTCACAACAAAGAATTCTCTGGCCTCAAATGTCAATTAGTGCCAAAGTTGAGACCTACATTATTTCCTTTACTGCTTTCCCAACATGAGAACCCTACATGCTCATTTTAAGTGGCAATTCAAACATGAGACCCTTAAAGTGACCATTCTTCCTTATCAGTAATGTACCACTTTATAAAAGTCTTTGAATAACTCCAAAACTCAGGGGGAAAAAAAATCCACTTGTGAAAATTACACTCAAGAGGAAACTGGAATCTTAAACATTCTGGTATCACTCAATTTTGAAAAACACAGCAAAAAAGAAAACACCACATAACTTTTTTATAATATGTGCTTCGCATTTCAATTGCAAGGTGAAACTACTTGTGAACAAAACTGTTTTATAATTTTAAACAAATGATGGGTAAAATAGTCAGTAATGCTACTCCTATTCTAGTAAGGTTCACATCAATGAGAAGTATTCCATTCATATTAAAGTGGTTCTTAGCACAATAATAGCTTTCTTTATTCTCAACATAGGGATTTAAGGTGGTAGTTTAGAATCACAAATTTTTCCTCACCAAAGTACCATGTTTAGAAGAAATTAGTAAAACTTCTATTTTTCAAAAAGAGCTTAATGGGTTTTTTTGTTTGTTTTATAACTTTTAAATTTTAAGACATTTTAAATTTACACCAAAAAGGTTTCGGTTTCGATTTTGATCAGGACACATACCCATGTTGCTGGTTCAAATCCTCAGTTGGGGCATGTACAGGAGGGCAACAGACTGATGTTTCTAACAATGATGTTTCTCTCTCTCTCTCTCTTTCTCTCTCTCTCTCTATCTCTCTGCCCCTCTCTCCCTTCCTCCTCCCTCCCCCTTTTCCTTTTCTCCTAAATCATTTTTTTTTTTTAAATAGCAACAAAAACCCCACACATATCCTCGGGTATTTAAAAAAAAAAAAAAGAAGAAGAAGAAAAAAAAGAAGATATGACTCAATAGAAAAAAAAAAACCCACAAAAATAAATCAGATGCAAATAGGCACCTTTGAACTTGAACAGACATTTCTCCAAAGAAAATATACAAATGGCCCAAAATGCACACAAAAAGATGCTCAAGCCCTGACTGGTTTGGCTCAGTGGATAGAGTGTCCGCCTGTAGACTGAAAGGTCCCAGGTTCGATTCCGCTCAAGGGCATGTACCTTGGTTGTGGGCACATCCCCAGGAGGAGGTGTGCAGGAGGCAGCTGATCAATGTTTCTCTCTCATCAATGTTTCTAACTATCTCTCTCCCTTCCTCTCTGTAAAAAAATCAATAAAATATGTATATTTTTTAAAAAAGATGCTCAAAATGAATACTTGTTAGAGAAATTTAAATAAAAACCACGAGATACCTTTCACACTGAGGATGGCTACTATCAAAAAACAGAATTTAACATGTAAAGAAACTGGATTCCTTGTGCATTGCTGGCAGGACAGTAAAATGGAAACAGTATAGCAGTTCCTCAAAAAATTAGAAGTACCATATGATTCAGTAATTCCACTTCTGAGTACATAACAAAAAGAACTGAAAGCAGGAACTGGAAGAGACAATTGCACATCCACATTCATAGCATGTGTAATAGCCAAAAGGTAAAAACAACCCAAGTATCCATCAACAGATGACTGCATAAACAAAATGTGGTATCAACATATAGTGGAATATGAATCAGCCTTTAAAAGTAGAAGGAAATCCTGACATATGCTACAAAAGTTGGATGAATCTTTAGTATATTATGCTAAGTGAAATAAGCCAATCACAAAAGGACAAATACTATATGATTCCATTTATATGAGGTAACTAAAGTAGTCAAATTATAGAGACAGAAAATCAAATGTTGGCTGCTAAGGGTTTGGGGAAGAGAATGGAGAGTTGTTAAATGGATACAGACAGCATCAGTTTGGAATGAAAAGGTTCTGGGACAGATGGTGGTGATGGTTGCACAACAATGTGAATGTACACACTGAACTACATACTTAAAAATGGTTACTTGTGTGTTATTTTAATACACACACACATACACACAAAGATGACCTAAGATGCAAAATATAAAGTGAGTGATTCTTTGTTCCTTAGGAAAAGGTAAGAGATTCCAAACCAGTCAATGTAACAGGCTACCTGCTGTTTTGTCTCAATGAGGTTCTACTGAATCAAGGGGTCTCTCAATCCAATTTACCCAGGTAAAGTTCCTCAGAAATGATTCAGCTCTAACTGGTGATTCTCCAAATATTGCAAAAGATATGGGAAAGCACTACAGGACTCAACTGTATAAATGACAAATTAGATCTTCAGAGCCTAAGTTAATGAAAAGTGGTCTAAATTCTTCAAATTTAGTATACCTATTGAGAAAAACTGTATTAATGTATTAAAAAGGAAAAATATATTTTTATTATAGAACCAATATTTTAATTTCTATTTTGTTTTGGTCCACAGATTTCTTCTATCATTAGTAACTACAAAGACTTCTAATGATCTGATATTTTAAAATCAATTTTTTTTTGTTATTATCCTTACCCAAGGATATTTTTTCCATTGATTTTTAGACAGAGTAG